>NW_016108208.1:160955-166890 GCF_001604975.1 Cebus imitator | reverse complement strand
ACAAGACATATATGATGCCAACAAACACATGAAAACATACTCATTATCACTGCTCATTACAGGAATGCAAATCAAAACCACACTGATATAACATCTTACTCCAGTTTGAATGGCCATCATTAAAAAATCTGGAGACAACAGATGCTGGAGAAGATGTGGAGAAATAGGAACATTTTTACATTGTTGTTGGGACTGTAAATTAGTTCCACCATTGTGGAAGATAGTGTGGCAATTCATCAAAGGTCTAGAAATAGAAATTCTATTTGGCCTAGCAATCCTGTTACTGAGTATGTATTCAAAGCTTTGTAAATTGTTCTATATAAAGACACATGCACATGTATGTTCATTGCAGCACTGTTTATAATAGCAAAGACTTGGAACCAACCCAAGTGTCCATTGATGATAGACTGGACAAGGAAAATGTAGCACATATACAACATGGAATATTATGCAGCCATAAAAAATGACTTGGAACCAACCCAAATGTCCATTGATGATAGATTGGACAAGGAAAGTGTGGCACACATACACCATGAAATACTATGCAGCCATAAAAATGATGAATTTATATTCTTCGTAGGTACACGGATGAATCTGGATACCATCATTCTCAGTAAACTGATGCAAGAACAGAAAATCCAACACCATGTGTTCTCAATAATAGGTGGCTCTTGAACAATGAGAACACATAGAGATATGGATGGGAGCATCTCACATTGGTGCCTGTTTGGGTGGAATAGGGAATGGACAGTGGAAGTAGGCAGGTTGGGGAGGGAGGGCGTGGGAAGAAATGCCACGCACAGGTGACTGGTCATTGGAGGCAGCAAAAAACATTGCTATGTGTGTACCTATGAAACAATTCTCTCTGTTCTGGTTAGGTTCTAACCCAGAACCTAAAGTGAAATATATAAAATTATATATATATATAATTTTATATTTAAGTTTCCCAATGCAGTTGTAATAGGAGAAAATCCACATGGCCTTGTGTTTGGTAATCAGTTATTGGCCAGTCCACGAAAAAAAGTTGATAATGTGGACTTTATTAACATTTGAAATGTCTACTCTGTCAAAAATCCTGTTAATATCAGTCACGGTGACTCAAGCAGATAATCACAGCATTTTGGAGGCCAAGGATAATGGATCACCTGAGGTGAAGAGTTTCAAATCAGCCTGGAAAGAATGGTGAAACACTATTTCTACTAAAAATACGAAAAAATTAGGCCAAGTCCTTGAACCCAAGAGTAAGAGGTTACAGTGAACCAATATCGTGTCATTCTACTCCAGCCTCAGAGACAAAGGGAGACTTTGTCTCAAAGAATATGTGTGTGAGTGTGTGTGTGTGTGTGTGTGTATACATGATGATATATATATATGTACATGATGATGTGTATATATATATATATATACATGCATGATGATGTGCGTGTGTATATATATTGTGGGTGTATATATATATACACATCATATATATATACATATATATATGATCCTTTCAGAAGAATGAAATGCAAGGCACAGACTAAGAAAAAATGGAGTAAACCCATCTGAAAAATGACTTGTATGTAAAATATAGAAAGCAACTCTGTAAGTCAAGAAGATAACCCAATTAAAGTGTAAAAACCTGTATAGATACCTCACCAAGGAATAGATACAGATGGAAAACAGGCACACCAAACACTGCTTACTGATTCCTTGATGCTTCTGCTGAAGGCTGAGGCTTCAAGTCAGCCACGCAGGAGCACCAGTGGCTGCCAGAATGGCAATGGATCCATAAACCATCCATATATACTCCAGCTACCAGATTCAACAGGATCTTCTGTCTCAGCCTCCAGAGTAGCTGGTACTACAAACATGCATCAGCAAACCTGGCAAAATTTTTGTATTTTTTGTAAAAATGAGGTTTCATCATATTGGCCAGCCTGGTGTCAAACTCCTGGCCTCATGACCCACCCTTCTCGGTCTCCCAAAAGGCTGGGATTACAGAGATCACCTACCTTGCCCAGCCGTAGAGTACATTTTTAAAAATTGAATTTCTGTGTCACAACACATGCATGCTTCTTTTTGGCAGCAATTTTAGGATAATGAAAAAACAATAATAACAACAAAAAGGGTCAGATTGAAGACATCACATGTTGTATGATCCCATTTTATGACAGTATTGAAAACTCTACAGAGATGGTAAACAGACATGTGACGTACAATACTGTGGAGAGGGCAAGGAGTGAGTTGAAAGGGAAACAGGGTGATGAAAAGGGTATAAATGCATCAGGTGGAGTGGAGTCTCCCTGGTTGTTGAGATCATGCTTGGTCTGGAAGAGCCAGGAGTATGCAGGACCAGCATGAATAAAAGGCTTTTACTAACTTTAGGGAAGAAGGGTATTCTTTCATTATGCATGGAGCTATTTCAGGGCCAGTTCTCAGGAACATTTTGTTGTATGTGGTAAAGAAGATACATAACACAGCATTTATCAACCTAAACATTTTTAGGCATATATGTCAGTGGTATTAAGCATGCTCATGTTTCTGTGCAATCATCTCTGTCATTTCACATTCTCATCAGTAATGAATAAAATTTATTTCTTTTTTTCTAATCATCCCTCCCCACCTTCTCCACTCCCCTTTTTTTTCCCCTACCCTCCCCTAGTTGCCCCCAGTGTGTGAAGCTCCTCTCCCTGAGTCCACATGTCCTCATTTTTCAACACCCACCTATGAGTGATAACATTCAGTATTTGGCTTTCTGTTCTTGTGTCAGTTTTCTGAGAATGAACCTTTCAGGATTTATCCAAGTCCCTACAAAGAACATGAACTCATAGTTTTTTTATCGCTGTGTAGTATTACATGGTGTGTGTGTACCACATTTCCTTAGTCCAGTCTATCATTGATGGGCATTGGGTTCATTCCAGGTCTTTGCTATTGTACAAAGGGCTGCAATAAACATACGTGTGCATTTGTCTTTATAGTGGAAAAATTTATAGTTCTTTGGGTATATACCCACTAAAGGGATTACTGGGTCAAATTGAATTTCTATTTCTAAATCCTTGAGAAACATCCATACAGTCTTCCACAATGGTTGAACTAGTTTACACTCCACCAGATGTTTGAGTGTTCCTATTTCTCTACACTCTCTTCTGAATCTGCTGTTTCCAGATATTTTAATGATCACCATTCTAGCTGGTGTGAGATGGTATCTCAGTATGATTTTGATTTGCATTTCTCTAATAACCAGTAATGATGAGCATTTTTTCATGTGTGTTGTCCTCAAATATATCTTCTTTTGAAAAGAGTTCATATCCTTATCCCACTTTTGAATGGTTATCATTTTTTCCCTTTTATATCCGTTTTAGTTCTTTGTAGATTCTGGAGATTAGCCCTTATTTTTCTACATACTCTTGAACTTATTCTTTAAAAAAACTGACATTCTAATGATTTTCAAATGGTAACCTCATTTGGTTTAGATATTTATTTACCCAAAGTCTACCACTCTCAACAACTTTTTGTGTGCTTTTTGTCATGGGATTTATCAATAATTTCATGGATATGACACTGAATGCACAGGAAACAAAAAATAGATAAGTTGAACTTTGTCAAACCTAAAATCTTTCATGAATCAAAAGACACTATTAGTACAGTGAAAAGAAAACCAACAGCATAGTACAAAATATTTGCAAGTCATACATATGGTAAGGGTCTAGTATCCAGGATATAAAAGAAACTCTTGTAACTCAATAACAAAAAGAAAACAATCCAATTAAAAAAATGGGTAGAGGACTTGAAAATACTTATCTCCAAACATACATAACTAGCACATGAAATGGTGCTGAACATCACTTACCTCAGGGAAATGCAACTCAAAGTCACAATAAGATACCACCTCACAACAATTATATTTGTAGTTATTATTTAAAGAAAAACCTAAATTAATATTGGCTTGATATGGAAATGGAGAAATGTGAATGTAAAATGGTGCAGCTTCTGTGGAAAATAGTTTGGTGTTTCTGCAAAAACCTAACAGAATTATCACGTCAGCAAATCCACTCCCAGATATATACACGAAAGTATGTACACCAGGTATTCACAAAAATACTTGTACACTTATGTTAATAGAAGACTTATTCACAATATCTAAAAGGCAGAAACAAACCAGATGTCCACCAACAAATAATAGAAAAACAAAAGTTGTGTATCCATTCAATTGCATAATATTCAGCTGTAAAATGAATTGAGACACTAATACTACAATATGGAAGAAATTCAAAACCATTGAATGTAAAGAAGCTGAACACAAAAGGTCACATACTGTATAAAATTTCCCTATATAAATGTCCAGAATAAGTAAATTCTTAGAGACAGAAGACAAATTACTATTTCCCAGTGGTCAGAAGAAGGACAGATTGGGTAGTAGCTCCTTATCAGGTACAGGATTTCCTTTTAGGATGATGTAAATAATTTGGAAGTAAGAGGTGGTAGTGACTCAAAAATGTGTACATACTAAATGTCACTGAATTATACATTTGAAATAGTTAATTTTGTATTATGTGAATTTTACCTCAATTAAAAAATATCTATCCAAACTATTTCCTCAGCAGAATGATCTTTCTTTCTACAGTGTGCCCATAACCTGAGATTCACATCTTTTCACAGTCAGGATCTGCCTGGGGTCTTGGAAACCACATTATGGGCATATACTCCAGCCACACTGTCCACTAGCTCCTAGGCCTGTTACTGGTCAACAGTACCTGTGTTACTGGCAGCACATCCAACCAGGTATTTAGCAACATGAATTCCTGCCTTTTCAGAAGAAAGAACTCAACTGAAGGGCATAAAGCAGAAAAAGAGACCGAGGGAAGTTATACACCAGTGATGGATGTCTGTTACAAAGCTTTAGAGCAGGAAAGAATGGAAAATGCACTAGGAAGAGATCCAAGTGGGGGACTTGAAGAACAAATGAGGCCATTAATCTTCATCCAGGGACATTATAGGCTGGCCCACCACCAGCATGTGACTCACTCTTTTCCATGATTCTTCCCTTAGCATAGGCTGCTTAAATGCATAGTGCACTTTTTACCATCTGGAAGTGACATAGGGAGTGTGTTTAAGAAGTTGTACACATGCTTTTTGAGGCTTTATCTCCTTTCCCAGTGGAGTGATATAAAATGGTCATATTCCACCATTTTGTCTCTTAATGTGCATGGCTCAGTCCACTCACCCAATACTTGAGATTTTATTGGAAGCCCTTTTTGCTTCTCCCTGGTGCTTGCCTGCATTTAATTAACACTTTAATGTTAATATCTGAGGATCAGTAGGCGCTTCTCTCTCCCTGGCTTTAGATGCTAAGGTATCAATTTTAGAAAAGCAAGCTGATAAGTGTTCAACCATCCTCTGATGGTCTGACATTTGTGGTGGGCGGGTGGCAAGATCCCTTTCCTTACCACTCATGCCTCTGTGACTACCTATGAAAGACCCACTGACCATTTACGGCTCCATGTTACTTTTCCTCTGCTATCTTCACTGACACTCAATGATCAGTAATGCCTCCTTAGTGTTTACAAGGTCTTCTAAATCTTTCTCTGCTGTAATGCAGAAATCAGCACATAATATTCATGGGTAGTTATATTTCAACAAAGGAAAATTAGCATTTTCTGAACACCATATATGCAGGTGCTTGCTCAGGTGAATTGACAGCAACTTTGCAAGATACGGGTAGTACCATGTAAAGAGCAGAAAGTCATGATCAGGTAATTGAGTGACTCACCTTCAATTGCACAGCTTGTAAGTGGCTTCATCCTTATCATCCAGCCCACAGACAGGTCTCGATGTGTCATTTAGAAAAAAACTGTGTGAGAAACTGTGTGTCATTTAGAAAAAAACTGGACACATAAACGTGTGTCCAGACCAAACCCTGACTTATTTCTCTTGACTACGATGATCTCTCTTC
>NW_016108208.1:153791-160931 GCF_001604975.1 Cebus imitator | reverse complement strand
TCTTCTGGAGCAATGGGTGAAAACATGCACCCAGTCATCTTTCTGTCATACACACAAGCTATAGGTACTTCACACCCATCAAGACAGGCTCTTTTCCCTAAAACCTCTCATACATAGGGTGTTTAGAGGGGAATGTTTACACACAGATCACAGAAGGCAACTTTAGAGATGGCATCATAAAAAGAAGTCATCTGGAGGAGAAGACGCTGATTCCAAATGTAAAGAAAGGGCAGTATGTGAAGAAGTTATTGCCCTGCAGTGGCAGAAAAGCGGTTATCATAAAGCAGGGGAACAAGAGGGAAAACAGGTAACGGACCAGGAACTTAGGAAAAGGGTCAGTGGTTTCTTAGCAAGGTAAATGCATGCCGAACATGACATGATGTGGCCACTGCACATTTAGGGATAAACCATGAGAAATAAAGACAATTTCACAGACTACTGCCATAAAGAAATGTTCAAGATAGTCATGCATAATGGTCCAAAACCAGTAGTTCCCCAAATGTTCATCCACAGGAGAAGTGTGAACAAGCTGTGGCACATTCAAACCATGGCATGTCTGTGGCCCTGGTGGTCACAGAGAGATCAGTATGTGAGGGAGGAGGTTAGGTTTTTATGACTTTTGTCATGGTTGTGGCCTTGAAGTGGATGAAATAGTCACATGGAGAAAACCATGAGTTCCTTCATTTACGTGTGTGCAGTTTACTTTATGCCAATCCAACATCAAATAACTTGTTTTTAAACAAAGAATAATGTTTTCTTTTCAAAGAAAAAATAATAATTCTCAGCTAAGAGTAAGAATGGGCAGGAGACATAATGGTTGGAAAAGTAAGAGGAAGGGTTAGGACAGCCATGTGGAAATGTAAAGCAAGACTCAGGGAACACATTGGCTGTGGAAGCCTCTGTCTGAGCCTCTCCGCTCCACTATTGGATGGAAAAGGGAGCCCATCTGTAAGCTGTAGATTTTTGCACAACATAGCTGTTTCAGCAAGCAGAGCATGTAATTGGAGGACCGCTACCCCTTTTCTCATATGAATCCTATAATTCTGTCCTCCCTGGATACCTTCCTGGAACCAATCTGATCTCAGCTGCCAGAGGAAGCAGACACTCACATCCTTGGAATCTAATTCTGGTGACCACTAATGGACACAGGTCTGTAGGCAGGAGCACAGCTCATAAGTGGTACAAAATAGACTGCAAACTACACAAGGTTATACAGAATTCAGGCCAGCCAACCAAGGCCATGTGAACCCAGCTCACCACTCATGACCCTCAGCCTCCCTCTGTGAGAAAGGAACCGTTACATCCACCAATTTCAAACAGACTTTCAAGGTTTTCACAGGCCAAAACAAGCTTGAATTCTGCTGACCTCAAATTCTGCTGTCATTCTGGATCTGACACACCTTTAGTACCGGAGACTGGAGTCAGAGTCTGCAACTCAATTCCTTCTACTTGTGCAGAAGGACTGTCTCATGACTTCAGCTTCAAATTGTGGCTGGTGCACACAGCACTTGGCTCTCAGCCCTTAATGGTTTTTGCTTTTACATCTAACCAAGCTTTACCAAGATGTCTCTGGGGGAAAGCTGTCACTACCTTCCTTTCTGTTTGACTTTCCAGAGGCTATCTCAGAACACCTTTCCCTCTCAAAGACAAGTTACTGTAGATTTGGGAAGCTTTGGTTTGACATTTAGGAAAGCTGTTGCTTGAGTAGGGAGGTACCATCTGCTCAGATTCCATTTGGCTGTACAAAGAGCATTAAAATGGCTCTGAGCTCAGACACAGTACTGCCTGAGGAAAAGACTCACATAGTCCTCCCTCCTGCACACCAAGTGACCACCTAATACAGTAACTAGTGGCCTAGGAACTTCATAGGTCAAAATGACCTTGCTGTCCTCATGTCTTCTTTCTGATATTTCTCCCTTCATGCAGAACTTTGCATACCCTCAGAGACAGAGAAAATGTTGGTATGCTACTATGAACATTCTGGTTCCATCTAGTAGAGATATCAGTTTCACATTCTCTCTCCAAGACAAAGATGAGGAAAAAACTGTTAGTGCAACATCTGTAGTTGTATGGTCTGCATGCAAGTGGAGGGAGAGCATCGTGATGCCCATGAAGTAGTAAGGAACAAGAAGGTGAAGATTTCTGCAAAGGGATCAGGGAAGCTTAGGGACTGCCCAATTCTAGTATCGTTTATAATTGCACACAGGTAAACATGAGTATACAGAAGCTTTTAAAAAGGATAAAATGAAAAACAAATATGATCAAACAGACAACTTGCCTCCAGAGAAATGAGTCTCTATGTTTCTATATCTTTCTCAGTCCCCAGCTTCCTCTATTCAAGAAAGGGCCAGATGGCATTGCCATGATAGTCCCAGTGAACTAAAAACTGTTGCTTCCATAAAAAATAACAAAATATAGGAGGATGAGAAAATTCACTGATTTTAAAAGATATCTGGAATTTCTCTTAATGTGTATAATTCTAACTCTAAAAAAATGAAACACAAAAATTAAGAAATATCATTAAGTAATATTTTTAAATCACATTTAATTTTTTAAAATTCCATAAAGAAAGAAGCTAGCTCTCTGTGGACTGATCACAGAGTTGCAGTATCCAAATAGCACTTAAAATTTAAAGAAAGAATTGAAAACATGTAAGGAGACACATCACAAAATTTTACAACAATGCCCAGAGTTTATAAAAACTTTGGTTTTTAGGAAGAAAGGTTTAATAGCAACATAGATTAAAATGACTTGTATCTAGGACCATTAGTGTAAGATTTCAGAACATCAAGACACACAGACATGCACCCACACACACCCACACATCCCCAAACAGATAAAATATGCCATCTGCAAAAACATACACATCAGAATTACATCTAAGTAAACAACTATTTTTAATGAATGCTATAAAAAGATACAATTTCTTTCAATTCTGAAGGAAAAATATACTTAACCCAACATTCTGTCTCTGTCAAATTGTTAATGAAACTTGAAGTCAGATAAAAGACATTAAAGAATAAGAGACAAGAAAGAAATAATAAGACCTGGAACTCAGGAGGCGCTGCAACAAACCCAGGGAGGCAGTTATGGGAGCTCTGAGAATGACAGCTCCACCACAAGCCTAGGGAGATGTTGCTTGGATGGGGAAAGAAAAAAGAGAGGCTCCCAACAGTGACTTTTCAGATGGGATGTTTGAAATGTTGGAAGATTTAAGAATGTGATGAAAGCAGACAATGTATTTTAAAAAATAAAGAAAGAAAGAAAAACAATTAGAAACTCCAGGAATACAGAAAGCTAAGGAAAATATTTATATAACCATAGAATACTAAAATATGTAGATAAATTCATAGTGCCAATATCCTCTCTACAAGAGTAAAGTCACAAGATTCTATTGTATTGGATCAACAAAATCTATACCTAAACATATATTCTTTACAGTTACTTAGAGCTACAAATGAAAACTAAAAAGAAAGAAACATCATGCTATTTCTACCATTGGCTGAGGGTAGAGGACAGATAGGGAATCTAAGCAATTCAGCCCTCCTCTGTTGCACCTATTGTTAGCAGGTAAATTAGGAAACTTGAGTGAAACACATAGGGTGGTATCTCTTTCTATGTAATTCTTTCCTATATCCAAAAGAAAATATATGAGGAATAATTTGGGGTGTCAGTTCAAAAAGTGTCTCTGTTCCAGTCATAATGGTTCCAGGTCTGATAAATACCACATATTAACCTTGGCCCTACTTACACACCCTCAAACAAGACACAAGTAGTGACAGCATCCGGTTCAGAGACTTAAGGTCTCTCCAAAACAGATCCACCTGTAGGCATCAGCAAGGGCAGCAACAGGTACAGCCATAGAGGTTTCTGCAGGGTGCCTCATGAAGCCCAGCACATAACCATAGACTAACAGCCCAGTCAGGAAGGAAACATTATTGGAGAACACAGTGCTAGAGTCATCAGCCACTGGTGCAGCCGGGAAGGGATACAGCATGTTACTGTCAGCAGGTAGAAGGCAGAAGCCAAGGCCAGAGAAAATGAGGGGAAATGTGGCAGGATCATGGGCAGACCCATACCCTGGAGGGTACATCTCAGCACCATCCAGGACACCCTGGTGGGACATAGAGGACACCAACCTTTGGTAAGTTGAGGCTCTCTCAGGCTGAAGCAGTGGGGCCTGTGAGGAAATTAAAACCAATCTCATGAAAGTGGATCCAGGTTTCAACTTGGCCACTAGAGATTGTGGGCCCCAGAATATCACTAACTGAATGGCCTTTACCATTCTCCCTGAGGCTGCAAAGGCTGAGATTAGTATTGAATTGGCCTGGCCCCTTGAGGTCTTAATAAAGACTTACTGGAAATCTAAACAACCTTAGCAGTTAATTTATAATGACCTTCAATAAAGCGTAGGTCTCCAGTATTGAAAATAGAAACAAAAATTAGCAAGAACAAACTAATTGAGTCCATATGATGGTTGGTCCTAAAGGACTATTAGGCAGCAGTTCATAATAAATAATTAATATTTTATGAATGCTCACTGTGTCTCCATGGCCCACCTAGGCTTTTGTTAACCACTCCCACTTAACCTTTTCAGGAGTCCCAATGTCAAGTCCTAGCAGGATCCTTATTTGACAAGTAAGAGGTCACACGAATCTGCCTAGAATCACACATCTGGTTAGTGGGGGATCTACATATAAGCAGGCACAAGTGGTGTCAAGAGAGATGCAGATGTCATANTTTATGAATGCTCACTGTGTCTCCATGGCCCACCTAGGCTTTTGTTAACCACTCCCACTTAACCTTTGCAGGAGTCCCAATGTCAGGACCTAGCAGGATCCCTATTTTGCAAGTAAGGGGTCACACGAATCTGCCTAGAATCACACATCTGGTTAGTGGGGGATCTACATATAAGCAGGCACAAGTGGTGTCAAGAGAGATGCAGATGTCATAAAGGTAAATGGAAAGAAGAAGTCAATGTGCACATGCTGTGAGGGCCAGACAAGATGTAGGTCAGCCCCTCATGTCCCAGCTCCACAGCTGGTCAGCCTGCACTTTTCTTTTCCTTACATGATCCTCCTCACCAGAAGAAGATCATAGAGTGCAAGGAGGGTGCTCAAAAAACACTGTTGTGTAGCAGGAATATGAGAAAAGCAAAACAGACAAAATATTAGAAATAAACACCACAATGACAGCTTGGTTTGTCTTTAGATTGTAGGCTTGCATGTGCCTTCTTCTAAGACTGTCCCCTCCATTCTCAAAAATAGATATGAATTCAGGTGATGAATCAGTCTGTGGGATCAATTTGGGGGTCAGAAGAAGCTGCTACCCAACCCTGGTACCAGATGTGTGGTCTTTGCTGGTGGCTTCCACCTCCCTGGGGTCTGACATGATCCCAGTGTCAGGGCCATGTCATCCCTGTGCCCACTCCATGCTTTGATCCCCACCTGAGGAATTAGGGAAACTGAATAAGTAAGATAGTCCCACAGCCCGTGGGTGAAAGCACCTGTCAGTCAGTGACTTTCAGGTTATCACGTCTCCAGGAGAGTCCAGTCCCAAGCACAGTTGCTTCCATGGTCCTTGCTCTCTGGGAACTGTGGAGGCCACTTTTCTTGATATCCCTCTGAAAGTGATTGCATGGGAGGAGAGGGTTTGTGTGACTCTGAGTCCCAACCTCGTTCCAAACAGAAAGGAGCAGCCCTGCTGACCAGAAAAGGCTGCCGTGCCAGGACCACCTAAATATCCTTTTGTCTCTTGCCTTGTCTTTAGTCTGGAAAGAGTGACCAACAACCTATAATTACTGTCACAGGACATCCCAAATCATGGTGCTTCTGTTGTGCCTCAAATCAAGTCACCAACACCTGCTCTGGTGACATGACACCCTTGTCTCCAGCCCAAGATATGTCTTTCCCACACAGTAAACTCCAAATGCAGAAGGACAGCCACAGATCCGCTTGAGCTATTCTGAAGCCTCAGATCTTTTGCCTCAATGATCTTGCTAACACACAGTAAAGAACTTAACCTACTGATTGGTGAAGGGCTGTCCCTGTAACTAGTATGACTACCTAGACCTGGTCGTTTTCAGAAATTAGCTAACCAAACACAAGGAGATTATGGCCCTTGGGACACTTGTCTGATGACTGAGGTCTTTCCACACACCCAGAGGTAACTTTGGGGTTGCCTGAAGGCTTGAGGAAGTTGGAACCCCTCCTGGCACTGTGTTCTTCTGCTCTGCCCTTCTGATCTTACTCCAAGTGCTGGTGAAGTGTTGTTTTGAGCTTCTGATAATTAGCAAACCAGTTGCAGACTTACTTAGAAGTTGCTTCCTTTCCAAGTTCTCCCACCCCACAACAACAAAACTTGCGGCCTTGCTTCCACTCCCTGAGGCACAGGAGTCATAGAGGGATATCTCAGAGTAGCTCATTCCACTGAGAAAGGGAGCAGAAACCCAGGCTAGCTTCTCTACCATCAGCAGATACAGCACTTGGTGCCCTGGTGAATTGGATAACAGAACATCTCCTTAGAATGTACTTGCATACGCAGAGAGTAGTTGGGACACTCAGGCTACACCTCCCGGAGCTGTACTGATCACAAGCTAGGCCATATGTACAGCTGCACTTCCACATCCCCTTGGGTGGGACCTTCCTGTGTCTAGTGGGACAGTATGCTCAAGGCCACCCTGAGTTCTTGGAGGGTCAGGGCCTGCGGAATTGCGCCCTTCCCCCATGCCCTACAAAGCCACTATGCAGTCAGCCTCTTATCTCTTTGTTGCCCCCAAACCAGATCCACACAGAAGAAAATGCACCATTCTGTTTCTTGAGGTGACCCTGAGCTCCATCCCAGGATGACAGCTCAGAACACTAAGAAATCCAGATAATTGGAAGGAACAGAGACATCTGTGAAATAAGAGGAGCCTGCAATTCACATTTTTTGGAATACATGATTAAATGATGTGCTTAATGAAATTAGATGTATGAGTACTTATAATGCTTATCTTTAAAAATACATTTTATTATGTGTATTTCTTGTGTACAACATGATGCTATGAGATACATATTGACATTTAAAAGTTTACTATACTGAAGCAAATTCACATATTTGTAATCTCTCATAGTCACTACTATAGTTTGGATATTTGAG
>NW_016108208.1:149152-153658 GCF_001604975.1 Cebus imitator | reverse complement strand
AACATGGTGCCACTTTTGTGATAAAGAAGAAATTCTTGCTCTATTAGCTTTGAAATCTCATTAACAGCAACAACAACAAAATAGCCTGGCACCACCCGGTAGTCCGTTGCATATAAGTGAGATTATGCAATATTTATCTTTCTGTGTCTGGCTTATTCCACTTAGCATAATTTCCTTGAAGCTCCTCCATGTTGTGGGAAATGGCAAGACCTTATTTTTTTTTGGGCTAAATAATATTTCATCATATTGGACACTTAGGATTTTTCCATATATTAGCTATTGTAAATAATGCTGCAATGAACATTAGAGTGCAGATATCTCTATAAGATGGAGATACAATTTCTTTTTGTCATATGCCTAAAAAAAGATTTGCTTGGGACACTGGTAGTTCTATTTTAATTTCGCAGAGGCCTTCATACCAATTTCCATAATGGCTATAACAATCTACATTGCCACCAACAGCATGTAAGAATTTCATTTTCTCTATACCCTAGCTAATATTTGTGATCTTTTGAGTTTTTAATAATAGGCATTGCAATACGAGTTAGATAATGTCTCATAGTATCTTTGATTTGTATGTAACTGATGATATGATGCTTAATATTTTGTCACATACTTGTTACCCCTTTTTTTGTATATCCCTTGGAGAAATGTCTATTCCAAGCCTTTGCTCATTTTTAATGTGGTTATTTGTTTTTCTACTGTTGAGATTTACAAGTTCTTTATAAACCGTAACTCATCATTTAACTCAATTTTTTTCTTTCATCCTTTCTTGTAGTCTACATTTAAATATTTTAGCAATTATTGGTTTGCTGTAGTGACAAGCTTTAATTCCTTTGTAATTTTTTTTGTTGGTGTAGCTTCTGTAGTGTTTGTTTCCTTTCTTTTTATTTCTTGTTTTATGACAATTTTCACTCACATAAAACATTTAATAATTAGTAATAAACTATATTAAGCTTTTAATAACTTTGACATATAAAAAATTAAAAATTCTAGACTGTTACCTTTCTTCAAATTATGTTTTTTATTGATACACTTTATATTGATTAATATTGTGTCTTCCTTAAAAATTTGTGGTTGACAAGTTTTTTCTGAATGATTTCCAATTCTTCTATTATTATTATTTTTTAACTTATTTTTTCTTACTGATTTTAGAATCCCCTTTATTTCCTGACATTGAGAGTTTAATTATCACTTTTCTTGGGGTAGTTTTATTGGGTGTCAATTTTTTTTGTAGTTTGTGACTTTTCTGAACCTGTGTATTTATAACTTTTTCAAATTTTGGAAGGTTGTTCTTATTCATTTGAATATGGACTCTATACCTTCCTGTTGCTAAGGTCTGTCTTAATCATTACTAATTTTTGGATTTGCTACTGTGAGGTAACATATCTTGAAAGTATTCTTCATTTTTTGCATTTTTATGTGTTTTTCCCCTTTGTGCATTTCCTAGTAACTTATTTTAATTTTCTTTTTTGTTTTTGTCCCTCCCTCTGTGCTTCCCTCCCTTTCTCCCTACTTGCCTCTCTCCCTTCTCCCCTGTGTTCCTCCTTCCCTCCTTTCCTTCCTTCCTCCCTCCCTCCCTCCCTTTTTCCTCTCTTCCTTCCTTCTCTTTCTTTCTCTCTTTCTTTCTTTTTTTCTTTCATCTTATTCTCTTGACCAGGCTAAAGTGTAATGACAGGGCCTTACCTGACTGCATCCTCTGCTTCCCAGATTCAACTGATTTAACTGTCCCAGTCTCCTGAATACCTAAGAGTACAAGAGTGCACCATTATGTCCAGCCATTTTTGTTTGTTTGTTTGTTCTCTAAGTAAAGAGTGGGGATTACTATGCTGACCAGGCTGGTCTTGAACTCCTAAACTTAAGTGATTCACTCACTTCAGTCATCCAAAGTGTTGGTATTACAGGTATGAGATACTAAAATGGCAGTAATAACTTGTTTCAGGATTCACACTGATTATTTATTCTGTTTTATCTTTTCTGCTGTTGATAGCCTCTTGAATTTTTTACTTCAGTCAATGTATTTCTGTTCCATGATTTTCATATTTTTAAAGGTATTTCCTTCCATTTTAAAAACTTTCTATCAAAAATTTATTTTTTTCTATATTTTTGTAGTGATCTGAATTTCCTGAATACTGCTAATTTTAATTTTTGATTAAAGAACTCACTGAGAACGATCTCATTAATTAGCATTGATCAATATTTCATTGCTTTGCCCATTTAAAAGGATTCACTGTTTGCTATTATGTCTTGTGGTTATACATTTATTTTTTTTGAAAGGCTATTTACTCCACTCTTATCTCTATCTCATTTTGTATTTTACTTAGGGTGTTTGTTTTCAGCCTTTTTTTTTTTTAACAACATACCTATTTGGGGGGTTTTGTTTGATTTATTTTTATTAGTTCAGTATTACTTTTTGGCAGTAGATTGTACCTTAAGCCTAGATTTGTCACAGCTATAACAAACTTGGGAATACTGCCAGTCCTCTATTAAAGGGAATATCCTAACGATGTGTGAAGGTTTGATATGGGTTTGTTCTCAGGAAAATTATAAAATATATCTGTTATGTTACTGCTGCACAAGCACTCAGTTTGGCATCTACTGTGACTGAGATATCTAGATTGGAGATCGTAGTGCTGCCTTACTCCTTTGTCCCTGGTAGTCCTCAGGAATTTTTCTCTTTTTAGGCATTTGCAAGGCTTCCTGTGGGTTAAAGGCAGGAATGCCTCTTCTGGCAGGGAATCAAAAGCGTTAGAGAAGCTGTTTATTTACTTTAACTTTATTTTCTCCACTACAATAACCATAAATCAAAGGTTTTATTTTTTTCCTCACACTTGTTTGCCAGCCTACTAGGAAAAGAGAGACATAAATACATAACCAAACTTTATCATCTACCTGGTTTCTTCACTTCTCTGTCACCATCAGAGCTATTTCATCCTCATATTTGAGTTCTGAGGTATTGCTGCTGATAATCACCCCACCATATACTTATTTTGGTTTACTTTGTGTGTTCTGGTGTGGGGGTTAGAATTATTGAAAATGACTGTGCCATTTTTCAGAAAAACTACTCTTCTTTAGTTTGTTCTTTTTTCTACTTTCTAGTGTATAAATTTACGTTACAGGTTTTACATTTCTTCTCTTTAATGTATCTTCCTCAGGATTCATTTTGCTGCATTCCAGAAGTTTTAGTATGTTGTGATTTTACCTGCAAGGAACAATTAATTTCTTGTAGATTTTTCAATTAATCATTGGTTGTTGCAGAGTGTAATGTTTAGTTTCCAAATATTATACATTTTTTAGCTTTTAGAAAATGAGTTTCTATATTTATTTTGCTGTGTTTGGAGAAAATATAATGTGTCATTTCCAGAATGTGAGATTTCAATTAATGCTAATATAATGAAACTTGCTTTGTGTCCTACCATAAAGTCTATTCTAGTGGCAGCATGGAGACTGACCTTTATGCACTTCAGAAGAACCTGTAATCATCTCGTGGAGTGGAGTGTTTTATAGGTTTCTGATAATTTTAGTTTATTTATTGTGCTGTTTTGGAGTTTTTATTTTTATTTTTTTATGGAACATCTGTTTATTTGTTTCATTAATTGTTAAAAGCGGGATGTTAGAAAAATTAGCTATTACACAGAACTGTAAAACCCCTCATACCTGTTCATTTTTGTTTCATAAATTCTAAGAATCTGCTATTAGTTTAGTATTAGTATTCGTTAAGTATTATATCTTCATGGTGAATTAAACATTTTTGATATTTGCTTAGTTTCTCTAGCTCTATTTTGGTTACAGTTTACATTAATTATTTCCTATCCCTTTTAATATATCAAAAACAGTAATTCTGCCAATCTACATCTTTTAACTAGATTGACTTATTTGCATTTGAAATAATTACTGAGAAGAAATAATTTGGTTTGCTGTTTAGGGTACAATTTTGGTGCCACATTTCTCTTTAGTATGCCTTCATAGTTATTTTCTTAGTGGTCTTCAAGGGTATTATAATTAATATCTTAAATTTATAATAATAAGGCGTGGATTATAAAAAACCTAGTGTTGACATTATACAGAACATTTTTTCCATAGTACTTTTCCTATCCTCCTATGCTTTTATGTCAAAAATTGCTTGTTTTACAATATGTGCTTACAGCACACATATAAAATTATTGTTTTATGGTTTGTCACTTCTTCATTTTATTATGTTGATTCAGAATCTCAGTTATACTGTCTAAACATGGCTCACTACACAGTTGAGCTCTGATGATCAAGGGATCCTCCCACCTTAGCCTCCCACATAGCTGGGAGCAGAGGTGCCTGTCGCCACCCTTGGCTAACCTTCTTTTCTGGAAGGACAGTGTCACAATATGTTTCCCTGGCTGGTCTCAAACCTTTGGGCTCAAGGAATCCTACCAGCTTGGTCAGGATTATAGATGTGAGAAGCGTCCCTGACTTCTCCTTTTTTAAATCTAGTAGGAGGATAAAGTCACAGAAACCTTAATTACAATAATA
>NW_016108208.1:132789-148329 GCF_001604975.1 Cebus imitator | reverse complement strand
TCAAAGTACATTTGCCAAGAAGTACTAGTAAATTCATGGATAAATATAAAAAATATTTTCTGATGTGCATATTAAAAGGCTTGCAAAAAAACCAAACCAAACTTCTCAAATAATATAAACTGGCCATATTGAATTTAAAAACAGATTAAATTATCTCAATTTATATGGACAAACTGAGAGAAAATTTTGTAAAACAAACCTCTATATCTCCTGATTTTAATAAAGTACAGACAATCTTTGAAGGCAAGTTAATTTTTCACCCCTCAAAACAGAAGTAAACTACAAAAGCAGGCTATGGGACCAAAGAGTACCTTAGAAATTTTGTGGAGTGGCCGTCTTGGTCTTTTACAACAGGGCCCAGGATGAGAAGCAGGAAAAAAAGCTAAAACCCCTCAATTATGGTCACATTAGGTACTCTCATTACCTATCAATATGTGTGGATTAATTGCCCACAATAAAGATGTTGTTACGTTATTTTACAATATTAATCTTTTTCTATTTCATACTTACCTGCAGCTGGAGATTTATGGTTGGCTCATAGGAATCAACAGGGATAGCCTATAAACAAATACTAAATACAACTAATGAGACAAGAAGATAATTACAAATGTATGACAAGATTTAAAACATATAGCCCAGGCAAGTTGGCATACATCTGTAATCACAGCACTTTGGTAGGCCAAGATGGGTAAATTTCCTGAAGTCAGAAATTTGAGATCAAGCTTACCAACAGGGAGAAACTCCATCTTTACTAAAAATACAAAACCAGACATGGTGGTTCATGCCCGTAAATCCCAGCTACTAAGGGAGCTGATGCAAGAGAATTGTTTGAACCTGGGTGGCTGAGGTTGCAGTAAGCTGAGATCATGCAATTACGCTCCAACCTGGGCAACAAAAGCAAAACTCTTTAAAAAAAAAAAATATGTTTTATACAAAATTTGTATTTATTTATTTCTCTTTTTTTGTAAAAAACAGTTTATGATATGCCTGAATTTATGGTAAAATAATCTATAATTTTATATTTACTTAATTATTTCTATAAAGTGCAGCAAAATATAATTATTCTTAAATAGTCTTTCTAAATTGGCACTGATGGAATTATTCTTCTGGAGAAAATTCTGACAGAAAAAATGTATTACTACTACTTTCTGCAAAAGAAAATACATGAGGAAAATATATGTATATCCTGATGATATTTAATAGGAGACAGGAAATTTCTTTTCACCAAGTAGCATGGGCATAGATAATAATAAAAGCATACTTAGAAACAGTATGAATGTTATAACTTGTTTTGGCTTTGTTTGAGTGTTTTTGTGAATGCAAGTAAGTCAGCAAATTGAGTGCTTATGCCTGATGAGAGAGGCACATTTTCAGTAATGTTATTCAAAGTGAATATTGCCTACCTTGCCTTTTGCGTCTGTTTTTTAATAAAAATAACTCATATTTGTGAAGAGAATCCATTATAAATTTTCTAAGGATGCTTCTTTGACATCCCTTTGCTACATAGAGTTTTATTAGTATCTTTATAGAATCATGGTCAGCTTCTTCACTTTTTTCTTGGAAGAGTGATTTGGATGCAAAATCAGGTTGTTAACCAAATTTCAAATTCTTCAGCAGCAAAACTTGATATTTTAGAAGAAAGACTTTCTGTTATCCAGAAACTTTCTTTGTAGGATAACTGTAAACTATTAAATTATTCTTGATGTTCACCTTTATGGCTTCCAACACCAGCATGGCCACTACTACAATGGCTTGGAGGCAGTCTGTTTATTCTTTAAGCACAAACTTCAAGTCATTGTTTAGGTAACTTACCAACTGCTTGTCTGGATCACAGGACTGATTTAAGGTCATCCATTTCTTTTCTGAAACATGAAAATGAAATGCCTAATTTCTGGGAAGACTGAGGGAAGGTCATGTTAGTAGGGCTTGTTTTAGCTGGTTAAATGTACTTATTTTGACCTTCTGGTACCCAGCCCAGCAACTTAGCCATAGATGCTTGAGTTTATTTTATAGGGTGATATAATAATTTACCTGTTTCACTATACCTGGTTATCTGCAATCTGCAAAAATTGATAAAATGTCCAAAATCCTCTTAGCTGATTAAAAGGTTGGGAAAAAGAAATAGAGAAAATGGACTCAATTATCCCCTTAACTCATGATCTGATTTCTTCTGATAAGGTCAGGCCTAATTTCTTCACTGAAGTCTGTCAAAGCTGAGTCTTGGACTGAGACTTTATAAACTCTGTGTGCTAGAAAACTGAGAAGACTTCTCAGTTGAAGCACAGAGGAGAATGTCATCCATCAACATATTGTAAAACTTTAACCTGAGAATAAGAGAACCCAGTGAATACTTTAGATAATACTTATTAAAAGAGTTGGAGACTTTCTTAAGTAATATGTATTAAAAGAGATGGAGGCCTTCTTAAGTGCCTTGTGGAAGTGCTTTCCATGTTAACTGTGTAGCCTGGTAGGAAAGATCCTCAAAGGGAAACAGGAATTAGGAACCTGGGTGCAAAAATATAAATAAAAAAGGCATCCTTCTGGTCTGAAAATGTACAACATTTAGTGTCGTTGGGAATTTGAGTTAGCAAAGTACAGGAATTAAGAACAACCAAATAGAGTAAAAAAACTGCCTCATTAGTGATAGAAATGTTCTTAATCAGCTTCATTTCTCATTGGGTTTCTCTATGCCTGATAGTTTTGAGATTTTGTAAAAATTATTGCAGGGTCTAATAAAGCCTTTCTCCTAGAGCCTATTTAAAATGTTTCTAGTGCTTCTGTCTTAGGAAAATACTGCCTCTGGCTAGGAAAAAACCGTGGGATCCTCAAGTAATTATGTATACACACAGTGGTTGTAGTCCACCAAATAATTTTCTTCGGATCTTACACCTCTTAGTTAATATTGTTTTTCACTATAGGAAAAAAAGTGTTTGTGCTGAAGCCATTAAGATATTGGCTTTTATGCTCATCAAAATATCTTTATCTACTAGTAGGGAGACTTTCATGAATACTTAAACTGGCATGAGGAAATAGAACGTTGTTCTAACTATAACAGATGGACTGAGAAATTATTGGGCAAAGAACTTTACTGACACATTCATCATTTTCACATTATGGTAGAACAGAAAGTCTGGGTAGAAAAGGAGAACAAAGAAGCCTGCTCCAGTTTTTAGGAGGAAGCCCACCTTTCTCCCTCACACCTCAAGAATCACCGAAGGCTTCTGAAAATATGACAGCTGTTAGAGCTGGAGAATATATCTCCAAATACCAGTCTTCATGGGACATTTGCGAGACTGGTCCTGGGCCTAGTAATGTATGCCCCTAAAAACAAAACAAAACAAAAAACAAAACAAAAACACCCTTTTCAGTGCTCACCACCATAGGTTGGACACTGTTGAGGTGGCTTTCTTTTGTTTTCTCAATAATTCTTGTTAAAGTATCCCTTCTTACCACATTGATAGCAGTAAGCAGGTGCCCTCAAGGACTTGAATTTTACAGACCAGCATTGTGGTCACTAGAGTCCATGTTCTTTTTTGTGTCTTTTATCTTCTTATGATATACCTCCTTCTGTTTTCTATTGTAAAAGTCTGAAGTTGCTGTATTCAGAAGGTTTTCTAGGGGGTTATTGAGAAGAGAAAGTTAGTTTGACTTAAGAAGACATCAAGGAAACCATTCCTTGAAAACCCCCATCTACAATTAGTGCCTTATTTACACATAACACAGTAAGCAGCCTAAAGAAATTACACTGCAGAAACCAATAAAATAACTAACACAGGGAGTTTACCTACAATACACTCATGTCTTTACAGGCAGAAGAAGCCCCAGTCCATTCAGATAAAAATCTTGCAGAAACCTGAGTAAAATAAGAACACTAGGCCTGACAGAAACATACCTCCCATTTTGTATAATTGGTGGGCTCCCAGTAAGTAGTTTCTTGTCCGTTTGTGTGTGTAAATGCAGTGGGTTCTAGTGAATTACTTTTGGCACACTTTTGGACCATAAGTCTGGCATTTATGAATTATTATTTTATTTCCTGATTAGGACTAGATCAAGTTCTTGGACCAAGCTTTCACATTAGTTTCTGAAAGGTCATGAGACAATCTGAGCACCTGCTATAAATTAGGGCTTCAGTCCCTGATTTTTCCTGGAAAAGTTTCTAAGATTTCTATTTAGTGTTAAGCCAAGACCATGGGTCAACCAATCACATGTTGTTCAAAACAGCCCACTGATTAAGCGTATTTTATTCTCTTTGTGGTTTTTAATAACCCATAGCTCCAGCCTGATAGTGAGAAATATATTTGGGTCCTTCTTTTCACTGGCAGAGAGCTTTCTCCTACCTATTTCATTTGCTATTATCTCTCCTTTGTGACTGAGCTTCTTATTTATTTATTTATTTATTTATTTATTTATTGGACACAAGACAAAGTTCTTTGTATATAATCTCAGACAAAAAGATACTGTTACTTGGTGCCTTGGTGAGACAGTAACATATATTAGCACATAAGTTGAGAAGAAAATAATTTGTCCAAAAAGTAAGAGTAGATCTTCAATCTTTACATTCATTTCAATAAGGTCTTGTTAGCTTCAATCTAGCATTTTTTCATAAAAAGCTTTGCAATCACTTGGGATGTAAAGATGATCCTAGGAAACTGATAGTTTCTGCTTGAGACTAAATTTTAGTGTTATCTGATTTCCCTTAGACTAATTCTGATCCCTGACAACTTATTAGGCCATTGGCTTGCTCACCTACCTACAAAAGCCATAGCTTTTTGCCCTGCTTTTTTACTAAACCTCTGAGCCCAAAAGGTTTGTAGGATACCCTAGAAACCTGGGAGATATTAAGTAGAAGTAGAATTTGTGGAAGACTTTTTAATAAAAGAAGGGCTCTTACACTAAATTTGGTTTCTCTATTTTTGTAATCAGTACAAATAGAGTTGTAGCTATTTCCAGGTTTCGTCAATTGAATTTGCCATTTTTTGTTATCACAGCTATAATGTATTTTATTATTTTTTATATGCAATGTTTGGGCCTTTTGATGGCCCAGGTATATAATTTTGCTATGTAGGCTCACCTGATGACTTAATAATCAGGAATATAATCCAAAATATTTATTTTTGTGGCTTCCCTGAAACAAGAAATCAAGATTTTAGTATAAATTTTTACCTATTAATGTTTTTCTGTCTCTTAATAATAGACATTTATGACACTGTAAAGGAGAATATTTCATTTCAAATGAAAAGTCATTTTTAATTTGTTTTTTTAAAGAGATATTATTTGCCTTCATATAACAGTTATGTCATGAGACAAGTTAATTTTTGCCTCTTGGATGGAATACATTAGAGATAAGCTATTAAATCCCAGCCATCTCATTCAACTTTTGACTGACAGGAATTTGAAGTCAGAGTTGTTTTATTGTTATCATCATCATCATCATTATTATTATTATTATTAGAAGTAGCAGTAGTAGTAGAGTATTGAGATAAAGTTTTGCTCTTGGCATCATGGCTGTAGGGCAATAGAAATATTTCCTCATTTTTACCTCTGACTCCTGGGTTCAAGCAATTATCCTGACTCAGCTGTCTGAGTAGTTGTGATTACTAGTGCCTGGCAATAGGAGTACATATATATATATATGTGTGTGTATGTATATATACACACACACACATATATATATATATATATATGTGTGTGTGTGTATATATACATACACACACAGACACACACACACACACACACACATATGTGTATGAATGTATAGATGGGGTTTTACCAGGTTGGCCATTGGCCAGGCTGGTCTTAATCTCCAGACTTTGGGTAATTTACCTGCCTTGGCTCCCAAAGGGGATTATAGATATAAGTTACTACACCCAGCCTGAAGTAAGGATTTTTAACCTAGCATTTGTAATCTTACATCACCCCCAAGTAAAATGAGATTTATTTTTTACTGAAAGACTTGACAACTCATTTTCCAAATCTTAGAGTTTTCTATTTTTTCCCATTTACATTTCTCTATCAATAATTATGCTTCATGTTGTATCTGTAAACAGGCAGCCTCCACTATTAACTGTTGGGAGGAAGACATTGTTAAAGAGCAGATTTTAGTCCCTTTGCTGTCCCAATCTAAAGAAGAATTAACCATTCAGTTTCTACACTATTTTGAGGATTCCATTCTGAATTAAACAAATTTAGAATTCAAAGTGTTTGAAAGTCAATTTGTCTCATTCCCTGAAATTCTGATATTTTACTGGGAACGGAGTTAGAGAAACCAAAGTTAATATGAGAACACTTATTTCATTAAATTGTCTCGCACAAATTCTACTATTACTTAATATCTCACAGTTTTCTGGGATGCCTTGCAAGCCTTTTGGGATCAGAGGGTTTAGTAAAAAAAACAGGGCAAAAAGCTATGGCTTTGTGCAGGCCAATATGCCAAGTTCTGCTGACTAGCTCTTCCAGATCCATAAGCAGAGGTTATGTTCGCATCTACAGGCAGCACTTATGACACTTCCTTGGACTCAGATGAGACAAAGGTCCAGCATGTGTTTTCCAGGTTGTTCAGTAGGAAGAATGCATACCCAGATCTAACAGCCATTGTGATCCAGGGGATCATGTAAATCTGAAGGAAAATGAAAAACATATTTTAATTTTTTTTCTAAATACCAGAAGTGATTTCTCTCTTTTTCTTTCCATGTAGGGACCCCCTCCTTCTGTAGTGAAGACAGTTAGCTAGCTTATCGTACATAGTCAGAAAGGGAAGAGTCACCAGAAAGTTTTAGTGTACTATTCAGTGTCTGATTCTCACATAAAATAAAAAACAATCTGAAAAATAAAATTCAAGCTGCAGGCACCAATAAACAAAATAGCTCAGAAAATTGTGCCTGAAGAAATGATTGCAACTCCACAGATACAAGAACCTAAAGTTCACTCAGAAACTTCAAGTGCACTCAGACAGGAAAACGAGGCCTGCAATTGAAAGGACTTTGCCTATTTTATAATCAGAAGACCTCTATGAATCATCACTTTAGCCTAAGATTAGTTCTGTACCAAGACCTAGGCCCATACTTTTACCTTGGGCCATACTATTCAGTTCCTGACACATCATTGGATAAGCTGTTTAGTGCCTATGAATACTCACTTAGCCCCTGATTGGTACTGGTTCTAAGTCTCAGGCCAATCTTTCTGACTGGTCTTGGCCACAAGCCAAACTAAGTTATACATTCTTTGAGACAGCCCATAGACTAATCCCATTTATTACCATTCACAATATATGGAAAACATGAACACAAGTTTCCTACAGGTTAACTCATTTTGAGGCCATCACTGCTGGCAGTGAGCTTTCTTCTTTAGTGTATTAAACTTTCACTCCAGCCTAGTGCTTTTCAGCCTTCTAAAATGTGTCTGTTCTCCTTAGTCCTCTAAAATGTAGAATGAAAAATAATCAGCATAATCTTAGATGAGTAGAGACTGCTATGTGTTGTGCACTGATGAGATGACAACAACAGCAGGAATGTGAGGGACTTCCTGAGAATGCACAAATGCTCTGCTAAACTAGTTGGAACAAAGTCAGATCTCAAAATCTAAAGTTCAGTTGTTTCTGGTCTTGTCAGGAGGAGTACAATGTCAGGAACCAATTAAGCTAATTTTCCTTAAGAGTTAAGAAGGTTCAGAGGTATTACTTGACTTTGAAGATGGCAAGTACCCAGGTATGGAGAATTAGTTCATCTTTGATACCACCTCATAGAAGAAACTAAAGCAGATAAAACTCACTGCTTAACTTAAAGCCTAATAGTCAAAAAAATTTAACCAGCTAAAATGACCCTTACTCACAGCATAATCCCTCATTTTCTTTTATAGTATAGGTATTTAACCTCTATCAGAAAGAAAAAGAAAAGACCTCCAAATTTTGGCTTATGCTCAAGATTAGTGTCAACAGCCAATTGTTTATCTAAGCAAAACAGTTAATTTGATGTCTTAAATAATAGGCATCCTACTGCTGAGCAGTTGCATCAGTGAATTTGTTGGTTTTGGAGGCCATTAAGTTAACCATAAAAATAACTTAACTGTTTGCACATCACACAGTATAGAAGGACTGCTGTTTACTAAGAAAAGTCTCTTGCTAACTGAAAATCACATCTTCAAATATGAAGCTTTGCTGCTAGAGGAATCTGTATCCGAGTTGAAATTCTGCCTTTGCCTGAACTCAGTCACTTTCTATCAGGGTAAACTTGAGAAGATAATATAATTGTGAACATGTAGTGGTGCAAACAGGTGAAATAAATAAATGATAAGAATCACTGTTGATGTTTTCTCTAAAGTTAAATTAATATAAAACTTCTAAAAGAGCATTCAGTTTAATTAGAAGTGGAGGTTTATGCTATAGGTATATCCATAAGACATTTATATTTTTCTCATAAATCTTGTTTTTTCTACAAAAGGTTTTTTCTCTCAGTCTACTAAATTACTTTTCTCCACTCTATCTTGCCATTCTTGACGGATGTATAAAAGGTGCATTGATAAAACCTGGTGGCCTGGGACTTCTTATGGGTAATAGAAAAGGTACCACAAATATGCCTTTATAAGAAATCTATTTTCCTTATGTAACCCCTCTCAAAATCTAGCTCTGTCTTATGTTCCTCTCAAAATCTAGCTCTGCCTTCCAATTACGCTTTTCTATCAGGCCCTGGGAATTTTAATCATAATCCTGTTTTTAAAGGACTTCACACAGAGATCAATAATTTAATTGGAAAATTGGTAAAATAAAATCTGGAAAATAAAATAAATAAAATAAAATAAAATATAACTCCTGGAACTTCTGTTTGTCTGTACGGTTGTATATATTAATGAAGAGGTCTAATTAATTAACTTAGTGAAAGATAGGTAGTTTAAACAACAATTTTTTAAAGGAGGTGAATGATAGGTAGTTTAATCAACTATTTTTTAAAAGAAGATGAACTCTTCAGTTCATGTCATTTTAACTGTTGTAAAACAAAAATAGCCTCCAGAATTACTAATAAAATGCAAGTAATTTCAAGATGTCAATAGGTGGTCTAAATTGTGCAGTTTAAGTACTAGGTTTTCTACATTTTCTCAAGATAGTAAACTGCCTCATTGGCATTTGAAACTGTGTACTTGCCACTTTTGCAATTGGTAAGGCCTGAGGACATAAAAAAGATCATGTATCTAACTACAGTGAAATAAGTAAAACTTTATCTGCATGCAGACAAAATTTTAAAAGATGAGAATTTACATTCAAGTTATTAATGTTAGATATTATTATAATGTGTAATTGAGACAGCTAAATATAAATTTAAACACTAAGGTGCGCTAGAAGAGTGGAATATGTTTGTAGTAATAAAAATTACAGAATGGTGTAGAAGTGGACATTTTGCCTAGAGTTAAGGGATTTTCTTTAATTAAATAAAATAAATCTAAATGTTCGTACAAGTGTAAAAGAACTGTAAAACATAATTTTGCAAAAAAGCCTAAGTATTAACTAAATTAAAAATATTTTATATGTTTTTTTAAATTAAGTATTGAAATGAAGGCAAAAGAGAAATTCCTTGAAGCACTAATTGCTGTTATGCAAATTTGTAAAATGTTGTTTAAAAGTTGTAGTAGGTTTGTGAAAATCTCACATCATGGCCAAATTTGCTAAAGTTAAATAAATCTTATATAAAGTTTCATTAAGCTCAGGGTTAAAATGATAGTAGACTAATACAAGGGTAAAATTTGGTTTTCTTCCTGAAAAAGATAATTATGTAATAGTGAAGGTCAATAATATATTACTGACTTTTCAAATAATTTTACTTGCTTTATTTGGCAAAACAAATGACTTATGCAAATCTGGAATTCTATGTATTAACACTAATTTTCTTAAAACTCTAAAATGTTTGGAAAGCTTCCCATAATAAACTTTCAATTTCATGAATGCATTTTCTCAGTCCTAGACTTTGGATGATTTAGGGAACACTTGGTCTATAAAATAAAAAGGCAAACAGTATTATATAACATATTTATATACAGGTGATTGCGAGGATAATATTTTCTTCTTTCAGAATAAATTTTAATGACAAACATTAACATAGGTTTTAAAACCACATGGATTTTTAATGTTCTAATGTCTGAATATGTGCTATCAAATTTACTTAAGATTATTAAGTTAAGCTATTGTATACCACAGAAACAACAAAATTTCTTTGTTAATTCTGTATCTGACTTTAACAACCCTTGAAACTTTGTTATTTACAGACTATTGTCTTGTTTTAATCCTCCAAAAATGGTTTATAATTAGCTGAAGTTTAACAGATTCTCTCTACTGCAGGTTTTAATAACCATAAAAATATACATAACTTCAGAATAGATAAAATGTTTCTACATATCAAGCAGAACAAATATGAAAATAGAAGAAATTAATAGAATAATAAAATATCTTTATCTTTTCTTTAAAAGATTTCCGATAGTAGTTTTGTTTTTGAGTCCAAAGCACTTTCATTTAAACTACAGGTTCACCTATGTACTTAGGTCTACCCCTGTTAACAAAATTTGGAACATGATTTTTTTTCTTTGTAATTGGTTTTTCTAAGATTTGCAAACTATTTCTGATTATTCTTATCTTACAGTAATATATTTGTTTGGCTCAGTGCAAAAACAAAATTATTTTTATTTGCAGGAAAACACAATAAGAAAAGTTGGTTACTTTCCTAAGGCTTTGACTCAAAGGGGGTGTTTTTCTTTAATTAAGCTTGACTTGCAGAATAAATGTCCCCTGAGAAAACTGGCCTTATAGTTTTTCTACAGTATAGGTTTGTAACATGAGGTAAGTAAAGAACAACAACAACAACAAAAATAGTTTCTAGGAAACCCAGGAACTCTGTGAACTTGGAATCTCAAAGAATATAGGAGTTTCTATTTTAGGGTAGAAACCTTTTGCTATTATCAGCTTTAAAATGTCCTATTTGTGATTTTTTGTAGAATGAAGTTCTGTAAAACTCAATGAAGAAAGCCTACCAAAGAGAAACACCTCTTTTGCAAGTAACTAATTTGTACAATGATTTGTTCTTAGGGAAATGAGGACTACAGAAAATAAATGTGTTACACAACCTATCAAACCAATATCACTATGTTCTAGCCTCATAAGTTGTTTTAAAATTGTGACCTATGGTTTTCTGTTTGTTTGTTTGTGAATTGGGGTGGAATATAGGTGGAAGGAAGGGAATATTCAGTCTAGCTGGTGCAATGACTCAGGCATTTGAGAAATATATGGGAAATATCAACTATAAGGATTGTGGAAGTGGGGGTCTATTTTTTCTTTTTTTAGAAGAAGAGAGAAAGAAAGAAAAGAAAGAATAAAGAAAAAAAAGAATGAAGGAGAGGAAGAAAGAGGAAGAGGACGAGGGACGGAGAACAGGGGTGTTGTTTATTGCCTGGGCTAGAATGCAGCCTAAAAATGGGTATGCCTAAAATTGTGTTTAATAATAGAGACATTTAAAAAAATGAGGGAAGAAAATAACTAACAAGCTGCCAACTAATATTTCATTTAAACCTGTAAATAGGTGAGAGTGGTACTGATAAGAGTGTATATTTTGTGTATTTAAAGTGGAGAGTTCTATAAATGTTAATTAAGTCTACTTGTTCCAGATCTGAGTTCAGGTCCTGGATATCGTTGTTAACTTTCCGTCTCACTGATCTGTCTAATATTGATGCTGAAGTCTCCCACTATTATTGTGTGGAAGTCTAAGTCTCTTTATAAGGTTTATATATCTGTATTGGGTGCATATATATTTAGGATCTTTAGCTCTTCTTGTTACATTGATCCTTTTATCATTATGTAATATCCTTCTTTGCTTCTTTTGATGTTTGTTGCTTTAAAGTCTATTTTATCAGCAAAAATTGCAACTACTGCTTTCTATTTATTTTTGCTCTCATTTTGTTGGTAAACCTTTATCCCTTTGTTTTAAGTCTTTGTGTATCCTTGCATGTGAGATGGGTCTGGATGTAGCATTCCAATGGGTCTTGGCTTTCTTTGCCTGTCTGTGTCTTTGGATTGGGGATTTAGTCAATTTAAATTTAGAGTTAATAATAATATATGTGAGTTTAATACTGCCATTTAATGTTAGATGGCTCTTTTGTCCATTAGTTGAAGTAAGTTCTTAATTATGTTGACGCTCTATATTTTTTGGTGCTTTTTAGAAAAGCTGATACTGGTTGTTCCTTTCCATGTGTAATGGTTCTTTCAGAAGCTCTTGTAAAACAAGCCGGTGGAGATGAAATCTCTGAGTGCTTGCTTGTTCACAAAAGATTTTACTTTTCCTTCGCTTATGAAGCTTAGTTTGGATGGATGTAAAATTCTGGGTTGAAAGCTCCTTTCTTCAAGGATGCTGAATATTGGCCCCCACTCTCTTCTGGCCTGTAGGGTTTCTGCTGAGAGATCTGTTGGGAGTCTGACAGGCTTCCCCTTATGGTTAACACGACCTTTCTCTCTGTCTGCCCTCAGTATCCTCTCTTACATTTCAACCCTGGTGACTTTGGCAATTATGTGCCTTGAGGTTGGTCTTCTTGAGGAATATCTTTGTGGTGTTCTCTGTATTACCTGGAGTTGAATATTGTCCTGTCTTGCTAGGTTGGAAAAGCTTTTCTGAACAATATCCTGAAGCAAATTTTCCAGCTTGGATTGATTCTCTTCGTCACATTCAGGTACACCTATCAAATACAGACTAGGTCTTCTCACATAGTCTCATATTTCTTGGAGAGTTTGCTCTTTCCTTTTTTTCCTTTTTTCTGCAATCTTGTCTTCTCATTTTATTTCATTAAGTTGGTCTTCAACCTCTGATATCCTTTCTTCTGCTTGATTAATTCGGCTGTTAAAACCTGTGCATACTTCGCGAAGCTCTCGTGTTGTGTTTTTCAGCTCCATCCATTCACTTATATTCCTCTCTAAATTGCGTATTCTTGTTAACATTTTGTCAAATCTCCCTTCGAAGCTCTTAGTTTCTTTCCATTGGGTTAGAACAAGTTCTTTTAATTACCAAAAGTTTCTTACCATCCACCTTTTAAAGCCTGCTTCTGTTAATGGAACACAGTCTTTCTCCACCAGGCCTTGTTCCATTGCTGGTGAGGAACTGTGATCCCCTGTAAAGGGAGAGGCACTCTGATTTGGGGTATTCTTAGCCTTTCTAGGCTGGTTTCTTCCCCTCATCATAGATCCATCCACTCATGGTCCTTATTATTACCTGTCTTTATAGCTGGGTTTCTGAGTGGATGTCCAACTTGTTGATTCCCGGAGCTAAAATCTGAGCAACCCACTGCACCAGCCAAAACAGCAGTGTTAAGATTGATGGTGTTTTCTGACTCTGCATCAAGAACTGCTGCACAAAGGCAGTGGTAAAACTGCCTTGCCAGCCACAAGGGTCATGCTGGTCACTGGTGGGGCTCATCTGCTGGGAATCTCCTGGTACATGAGCAACAAAAATTCATCTCAAAGTGTGGCATCCTCTTGTTCTCTGCACTTTCACTGGGAGCTACAGTCCTGAGCTGCTAGTGATCAGTCATCTTGGATCTCTCCCGGAAGTGTGACCTATATTTTAAATTAAGCTTGTTGTTTCTATAAGCCAACTGGGGATCTCCAGCTACAGTTGAGGGGAAATAGTAATACATGATTAATGAAGAAACCTAGAAGAGTATTCTAATTCTGGGCAAGCATTCCACAATATTTGCATGGTAAAATATATAATATATATATATATTTAATAAAAAATATATATTATATATATTTAATATAAAATATACATATATATTTAATATGAAATACATATATTTCATATAATATATATATATATATATACAGGCATGCTGACTATATATATATACACACATACATATATATCTATAATATATATTATTATAATAATATTATATATATATATATTAGGGTGTTCATAACAATTTTTGTTTTGAAGGATCAAACAAACAAAGAAACAAAAAACTAAACTAAGTCTCATGTAGCCAGATACATCAGATATAATTATAGCTACAGCTATCCAGGCTATGTCAGCAGCTGCTGCTCTTACTTCCTTGTCTGCTTACAATACATAATCTCTAATGACCCAAATTGTTTCTTATTGCCTAAAGACTGTCTATCTTCAAAGTGTAATGTAAATTAAGCCATGCATTAACTTGCCTTTCTTCTAATATATAGCCTTCTTCTAAGGACACTTAAATCAACCCCGCATAGAGTCCTAGCTGCTGTTGCCTACATAACACCCTTCTCAAACAGGGAATAGCTAGAAACATTCATGACTCATCTCCACAACAGCAGTTACTTTTTCCATTTCAGAGGGAGAAAAAAGACAAGCTATCTAGCTTTCCTTAGGTATACAGCAAGTAAAGTGTCCCCTGAAGAACCCCAAGCCCAGGGGATAGGGCCTTATTTTAATATAATACAATAAGCAGTGTAAGAAAAATCAAGCTGTGGGCAACATTAAAAGATCTAGCACAGAGGGCTGTGACTGAAAACCTGCCTCCAGTGACACAGATAGTAGAACCTGCAGTCCACTCTAATAAAAACTTGTGGAAACCTCCAGTTTACTCAGATGGGAAAACAATGCCTGGTATAGAAATGCTGTTTCTTGTGTACTCAATGGGCTTCCAGTATAAAACATTTCTTTTTATTTTGTGAGACTAAACCCAGTGGGCCCTGTGTGGATACTGGTTGGCACCTTTCTTTTCTTTTTTGATTATTTACCCAGCCCATATAAATAATCACTCAAGTCCCTGATTGGCTCTCAGCCAGCATCCCAGGTCAACCTTTTACTTCAGCTTCTAATAGTTTATGGGCCAAGCCAAGTAGCCTTTATAAATTATTATTTCAGCCTCAGATTGCTCTCAGGGAAAATTCCTGGGCTAAGCTGTCTAACATGTCCTGGGCCTGGGTAAAGCTAAGTCACACATTCTCCAAGACAGCTTGTAAATGAAGCATATTTTTTCTTTTTTATTCTTGTCATAAAAACCTTAAAGGTCAGTGAACAACTTACTTACGTTTTATCTCTGCTGGCAGAGTGCTTCTTTTCTCACTAATTTAAACTTTTGCTCCAATCTCTTTCTTGTGTCTACAACCCTGAATCATCTTAAAGGTAAAACAAAAGACTCTGGGGTTTATCTGAAATGAAAACAAAAGACTGTAACATCTTGATGCATTGCTAAAATTATAACATTATCCAAACCTATGATGTGTTTTTGGAGTTTTCTTTGATGTCCATGGCTGCCTGAGTAATAAACATTTATCATCAGATTAATTCTCTCTCAACTGCGTAAGTAGATAGAAAAATGTGTTTCACCGAAGCCACTCTCACTCATTCAATAAAGACTAAATAATTTTATTTGTTTTAAATATATTATGAGTAGCTTAGAGTAATTAAGAAGTTTTGTGCTTTTCCCTAATAAGCCTTTCAGTATGCTAATTAGAAATTATTACTTCTTTTTTTGCCTTTTGCTCATCTATAAAATCACTAAGATTTCAACTGAGCTTTCGAGAAACTCTGCCTC
>NW_016108208.1:115066-132711 GCF_001604975.1 Cebus imitator | reverse complement strand
ATGAATAATTCTGCAGTCTGTAATATTGCCTGCTTTAGAGCAACTGTTATGATTCAGTTTAGGAATAATGTAGTATTCAAGTAAAATTAAACACATGGGATAGATTTTAAAAACCCTCTGTATATCAATCAGAGTTATCAGAGGACTTGCCTATGTTGCCCATTATTGGTGTAAGTCCCTGTAATAAGAAGAAAACTTGAACTCTAGTAGTGCCACCTCTATAGTGTATGTCCCCCAGGGGCAACAATTAAGCTGAGGATATCTTTAGTGGCACAGGAAGACAAGATGTTGAAATTGCTATTGGAGGGCTTGGATAAGGGTAGCAGTAAGTAGGGCATTCAGAATTTGCATTTGGGGTTCCCCAGGGGTTTCTCTCTGACTTTAATGGATTATCTATTTTAGATTTACCTAATATGACTGCCAAGAGAGAAAAGTCAATTTTACAAATGCTGACAATAATCTGGGTTGTCTCTGAAATCAATATGTTTGTACATGGAAAATTTCAAACTGTTTTCTTTGTGACCTGAAGAAAAGATCTAGTTGTTGAATCATATTAAAATGAATGCTTTCCTCAGAAAGCCAGGTCTGTCTATCCTGGTTCTGGTAAGATTGCCAAGCCCCCAGGCTAACCAAAAAATAGAAAGAGAAAATATCCCATAATTTCCTTCCTATTTTTGAAGTAAGCCTAAGTGAAAAGAAAGATAGAAATTGTGTTCCTTGTTTTTTCATTCTCTTGTCTTTTCTGAGTCTGGCAACTAACATAGGTGTCTTCCATGGGTGCAAGCATAATCTTCACTCCTGTTTCCAGAGAAAGTAGCCAGCAAGAGAAGTAATGTTTGCCTGCACAAGGCCCTAGATCTCCACTGGTGATTCTTTGTTGGTCTCATAAGCCCACTCAACCCAGAAGATTTTCAAAGTGTTGGCTGGCTTTCATTAAAGAGCACTGAGCTAGAAGTTGCCTCTCAAAGGCAATTTTATTCCAACTATTGGAAGTGGAGATTTTTGTTTAAATATAGGGCATGGAGTCTTATTACTGTTAGAGAGACACACAAGTAGGAAAAGTTAAAAAACCCAGGGTTTGGTGCAAAGTACTGATAAGGCTTCCTACAGATAAAAATTGTATCTCACTAGATGGCATTGGCAGACTCTGACTCAAAGGTTTTCATAGTCAGAAGTTAGAATTGAAGCTCTATAAACTGCCCCCACAGTACTTGTCTCTGCAGAAAAAAAGTAATGTGTCAGATAAAGAAACTGTTTAGATTTATATCACCATGCTGAGCTTTTTACAGAAACATAACCACCAGAAAGGAAAAGATTTATTTTTAATGTATACCTTTCATGCATAAATATTTATCATTAGGGGACAAATAAAGGCTTTACCAATATAAATTTTTAGACAACAATGTTAAATTCCGCGTTTTGAGAAAATTTCAAAATTGCAACTATTGTAATTACAGCCCTAATTATTAAGATTCCAGCTGACTTTGCCCAGTAAGATATTTGCAAGTTGCAATATTACATACAGAGAAGAAATAGGAGATATTATAGCCACCCAAAATGTAACAGAAAAGTCTAGATTTTTTTTTATGGCAACACTCTGATGGACTGTCAGAAACTAGAGTTAGTTCAGAGTCTTAACCAGAAACTTTCAGCTTCCCTAAATTTCTTTTGTTCCGATGTGATGACTAGCTTCTCTGTAGGGGTGGGGGGGATGGAAGGGGAAAACAGGATTGGAACAGAGGCAACATTTTCAACACCTGCAGGCAAAGGAAAATTGCCGAAGTGTTTTCTGGTATGCCTTTCTCCTGAGTCGATTGAGGATGACAGCCACTCTATTGGGTTTTAAAAATTAAAGAAAAGGAAAAAAAAAGTTTACTGTAACACGTCTCAGAAATGAATGTAAATAATTTGGAGTGTACTTCTACTCATCTTTTTTAAAAAAACTATTTTCTAGTCCATGGACCAAAACATATGTTGCTACCTCCCAATACACCACAGTATATCAGTCTCTCACTATGAGGTTTCACACAGATTTCTATTAAATCTGAAGGCCAAGAATGTTAAAAGTCATGAATGCAAAAGGTGAGATTGTAACAAATGTTTCATGAGTTAAATTCAGGAGTGGAACAGTAAGTTGCCACTGTAAGGAAGAATCTGATGTTTCCATGGACTGGAAGGAGAACAACATAATAACAAATTTCAAAGACAGCACCACTCAACTTTTCCCAGGACAAACTAGGAACTGAAATATTGACTCATAAATGACTCAGCTTGGCTTAGGAACATGGTCTTAAACCAATCAATAGCTCAGAGAAAGTATAACTAAGGACCTCGGTCTGAGAGGCTACAGTGATCATTTATAAAAGTTTGGCTCAAAGGTGAAAGCACGTTTGGTAACATAAAATATTCTTTGTAACATATGTACATATCCAGAAAACAAGAGATGCTATTTCCTGAAAGCCCACAGATTATATAAGAGAAAATCCATTTTAAAGGGGAAATTTGCTTTTTATTTGATAGCTGTGGGCATGTCTTAGACATGTAAAAAAATTTTGGGACCATTTATTTGTCTGAGTGTACCACAGGTTAGTGTAGATTGTTTACATTTGTGCCTACAGCTTGATTTTTCAGGCTTTCTCTGCTTAGAAGAATTTTACCAAGGATTTACCGTAACCATGTAGTTTGGTCTTTCAATACTATTAAACACCTAGATATTTTCTGAAGGTAGCAGGACAAATTGGTTTTGGTGTCCTATTTATAATGCTTCTTTGTCCTGTGAAACATTCCCAACTTGTGTAAATATTGTAAAATTGTCCATGTCTTCATAACAGTCATATCAGAAAAGCCCACAGAAAAAAAACTCTCCAAAGTCAGAAAAAACTCCCCCGGGAACTCTGAAAAAGCATTTTTTGTTGTTGTTGTTGCCTCAGCTTTTCTCATTTTCTTTATCTAGACACTTTTCTAGTCACATCATTATCAGCTTTTTCAGTTTTAATACCCAACCCCAGAAGTCCACTGCCACTGATACAGGAAATATGCCATGAATGAGGTGCCAGTGAAGTGCAGGTTTTGTTTTCATTACAGTAGCTGAAACAAATCAAGATCTAGTCATGCTTTCTAATATCCTCAATAAATATATGGAACCTTTCTTATAGCTAGGCCATTTGCCACATTGTCCATTCTGGAGTGCAATGGTGCCATCTTGCTTCATTACAACCTTCACTTCCCCAGTTCACACAAATCTCCTGTCTCAGCCCCCTAAGTAGCTGGGATTATAAGCACACACCACCACACCGAGCTAATTTTTGAATTTTTAGTAAACACAACATTTCACTATGTTGACCAGACTTGTCTTGAACTCCTGACCTCATGTTTTACCTGTCTCAGCCTTCCAAAGTTTTTGGTCTTACATGGGAAGATGCTATGTTACTCCTAAGCCAAATTCTACCTGCTTCTGAGAAACAACACTACAGGCAACAGAGATTCAGGGACAAACTGCAGGTCTTCTATAGTCATTTATAAAAATTTAAAGCACTCAATAAAATGAGTGCAGAACAGACAGGATTCTGAATTCCAGTAGCAATAAAGAGACTTTTAAAAAATCCTGATTTGAGTCCCAGTAATTCCATAGATTAGAATAAAGAAAAGAAGTTTTTGATGTGCATATTAAAAGGCTGGTGAAAAACCAGAACCACAAACTTCTTAATGACTCTAAGCTACTCTTATTGAATAAGACAACAGAGAAAAAATTCTTGGCCTTTGTGAAAAGGCAAAGAGAGACATTCATAAAACCCTTCTTTGTATATCCTTATTCAGTTTATAGGTGGATAATCTTAAACAACTATTTATTACTCAAGCAGCACCTAATATCAGAGGAAAACTACAAAAAAAAAACCTGCTGGGGATAGCCTTCTTTGTCTTTAATGATAGGGCCCTAGGCAAAAAGAGAGGGACAAAAGAAAGACAAAGGCACTGGTGATGCAATTACAGTACTATAAATTGCAATATGTTTGAGATGCATATGTGAATTTCTACTGCTGAGATAAGTCAAAACACCTTAGAAAGAATGGCTAACGCAACAAAAGGAAGACATGTTGACTTTTTTAAAACCTATGTTCATGACCACTACGTGGTGGACAGCCCCCAGAAGTGTGCATCACAACATGGGGCCAGTTTCCCAGATGATATTGCAAAAACTAATAGATTCGAGAGCTCAATTCCCAGATTTCAATTATTGCAGTCTCATTAATGCACCACAATGTAGCGATCTCTCATTGTGAGATATCACACAGAGTTCTTTGTCTTATGGCCAGGAAAATTAGAGAGGATGGGTACAAATATGGTTAAGCAAAAGTTTTATAAGTAAAAGTAAAAAGCTCCACACTTTTTAGATGGGATGTGAGTGGTTTGCCTACTATGAGGTTGGGCTTCAGGGTGTCTAAAGTCAGGGAAGAAAAGAAATATTGTTAGTTGTCTTGGAGAAAGTGTTACTCAACTTGACCCTGAACCTTGACCTGGTATTCATCAGGAACTGAAGTAATAATTAATATTTGTGACTTAACTTGGCCTTAGGCCTTGGTCCTGGACCAAGCACAAACTGAAGTGAAAGCTTGGTCTGGGGCCAATCACAGACTTAAGTAATGTATCTTGGTCTGGATAATTAAGGAGATTGGATACAAAGTTCAAGTAAGAAAATAAGTTTAATAACAAAAAAATAGAGAAAGTTCTCCAGAGAAAATATGGAGCTCATGAGAGATTTAGCTATAAGGCTGGGTCTTCTGTGTCTACAAACTGGAAAGAGAGTTGCTCTGAGTTGTCCATGAGCTGTCTTAAAGAAAGCATTATTCAAGACTTGGCCTGAAAAAAATCAGAGGCTGAAGTAAAAGCTTTGTCTGGGACACTGAGCCAGGGTCTGTATACCTGTGGATATGTTTTAGCCAAAATGACAAAGGCATTTTTACTTTTATTCTTGTTTTATTACTGCAGCTCTGGACATATCTTTAGTCTGTCCTCCTTTTCTACTTTCTTTATCAATACCTTCAGCCTATTTTTCAGATTGTTTCTCTGCTTAAAATAATTTTACCAAAAAACTCCTTCCGGCTTCTTGTTTTCTCCCTCTCACCTTCATGAAGGTAATTTTATGTATTTTGTACATGTAACAAAGTTTGCACTAGGAACTTTTCTGTGAAGTCTTCTACTTGTGTCATGTCATCAATCAAATTTCACATTAGAGTAAGTATAATTTTTTTTATTAGCAATGTTTGATCTGTACTTTTTTCTTTTAAAATAAATAAATTTTAAAAAGAAAATAAACTGAATTCTGAAACCTTTTGGTAGAATTCAACCATTGAATACTCTGGTTCTGGGATTTTCTTTTTAGTGCTGTTAGATTGCTAAATATGTTTGCTGTTTGTCTCTGTTTTCTGGTATAGAATTCCTAAAATCTTTGGAATCTCCAAAGTGTTTTCTTTTGATATGCTAAAGGTGACTGACAGCTTTAGGTTGTGGCTTTTCAGTGAGAACACAAAGGCATAAACTAGAGTGGAGGGACTCTCAGCTTCACTCTGCATTATTCTGGAATGATATTCTCTGCATGTAATGGTAGCTGCAGCCCATTTTAAGAGGCCGTTGTAAAGATCCCAGGTGACTGAGAGAGTTACAGCCAGGACTGTGTATTCTGTGAAGCTGGTGGGAGCTAAGAATAGGTATAAGTCACACCCACATTCAAGTTAAATTAGGAGAAACCCCATCTACTAAGAAGCAGTTGCATTTGCCCAGCCAGAGGTGCAGACTCAGGCATCCCTGTGCTTTCCAGACCCTGGGAAGCTATCCTTCCCAAAAAACCTCTGAAGTGCCTGATTCCATAGCTTGTATCCCCCCAGCTCCCATTGTGCCTCTTTGAAATTAAAACAAGTTTTTGGCTGAGCCCAGGTGTCATGACCTGGCCATGTGTGCTTACCCTTAAGGTGGTGCTGACACAATGGCCTTCTACAACCTCATTTTTCTCTAGTCCTTGGGCATTAATGAGCACAGGAGGCTTATTGAGTTGAATAGTGACTGAGGGAAACTTGGTATGGGCCTGAAGATTTTTCTTTGTAGAGCCGAGATCATGCCACTACGCTCCAGCCTGGCACCTGATGACAGAGGAATACTCTGTCTCAAAAAAAAGAAAGAAAAAAGACTTCACATTGTGAACTGTAGCAGGAGGCAGACAGGAACAGTACCTACTCAGAAAATTAGTGTTCCTCTGTGAAGCCCCACTTTCAAGCCACAGACTGTCTAAACCTTGGGTGGTAGGCTCTGTGTTCTGGAGACCATGGCAAACACTTTTGTCTCTTTCTGGTACCAGTCATGACCACTCATATACCAATCAGCATATTCTTTCTGCCCTTTGAAGCCCATATGGGCTCCAGTCTCAGGCTAATTATGGGATCATATATGCTTTCAAAGTGAAGCTACCAAATATGGGTCTCCTCTCCACTAACAGTTGTACACTTATTGGGGTTACATGCCTATAGTTAGATAGCTGCCCTTTCTAGTAAGGTCTGTAGAATCATCTAAGCAAAATTCCTGCAGAAAAAAAGCTACCTACTCTCCATATCCTCTTTACTCAGAACTGCAGAGATGTCAGCACAACCTGTCTGCAGATTAGAGCTCTTCATTGTGGGTCTCCATTTCACCAAGTGTGGCACAGAGGAAAATATGTCCTGCTTGTGAAAGGGATCTACCAACTTTGGGAGTCCTGAAACTGTACTGTCACTCAATAAGGCACCTATTTATTATTTTTATTATCCTGCAGTTTTTTGCATGCTCATTTATTCTGTAAATGGAATAAGAGGCAGGATTCACTGAATGGCAACATTGTAAGTTTAGTAACACAAACAAGACTGAAACACACAACCCCCTACTTGCCACATTGCTGCTTACCAGAAAAAAAAAAAAAAAGACAGAAGAGCTTTGGTTCTTAAAAGAGACCAGACAAATCTTTCCCAAGCCAGGGATGTAACACCATTTCTGAGGCTGTGCAGTGTCTGACATTTGTAAGTTTCTGGGTGCTACTGCATTGTTCAGTGACTGCAGAGGAAATAGCTTGTGATATGCCTCATTCAGCCAAAGACTCGCAGAAAGTTGCCACCTGTGTTGGCACCTTGACCTGATCACCTCATCAGAGCAAACATGCCTAGGTATGTGCAGTGGCTGGACTCAACTGTCATTCACTCATGCCCCTCTCTCTATTCTGTGCCTGGCTTATCCATAGCCGAAATGGAATCTGAGTACTTAGTTTCAGCTTAGTGCAGGCTAGAAGATGGGTGGGCAAAATTAGTGCAGCAGGCTCAACAGAAACCTAGGCAACTGTGACATTATCCACAGAGATTTTTGGCTGGTGAATCAACACTGTAGATACACTGTGACAAAAGTCACATATCAGTGGCCAGTGAATTATTTACTCATGCCTATGTAATGGAGCCTTCATAAAACCCCATTAGGAAGAATTTAGAGAGCTTCTGGGTAGCTTAGCATGCAGCATGTTCTAGAAAGTTATGTGCAGATAAAAGCAAAAACCAATAATTTTAAATTTCAGATACAGTGTGTGTGTCTTTTCTTTGTCTGAAAAGAAGATTCTGCCTTTAAAAATGTGTCCATTCCAGGTGTGGCAGCTCATGCCTGTAATCCCAGCACTTTGGGAGGCCAAGGCATGCAAATCACAAGGTCAGGAGTTCAAGACAAGCCTGGCCAACATAATGAAACCCTCTCTCTACTAAAAAAAAAGCAAAAATTTAGCTGGGAGTAGTGGCAGCCCCTATTATCCTAGCTACTCAGGAGGCTGAAGGAGAAGAATTGCTAACTCTGGGAGGAAGAATTTGCAGTGAGTTAAGATTGTCACTGCACTCCAGCCCAGATGACATGATATTATGTTAACTGGGTAACAATTAGACATGTATAAAAATTAATTATTATCTCAGCATAAATTCTAGCCATATGTTTAGTTTGGAAGAATGATCATTAGTGAAATATATGTTGGAAATTGTTATTCTGAAACATACGTAATTCTTTTTAATTTAGAATTTTGTGTCTCTGAGGTATTTTTGCCACTATGAAGTCAAAGCCACCATCTCAGGTGTTATCTGGGGGAGGGGAGCAGAGACTGACACTTACCTCAATTGACTCTGCATTCTAGGATGTAAAAATAAGAAAAACAAACATTATCACAATTTTTTCTGTGCTTAAATCTAATAGAGCACCATCCTCACCTTATTTATAGTAGTCATAGATAAAAATTAGAGCTTGAAAGAAAAATTTAGTGTTCACTAGTCTGCTTTTAAATTTGGGATTTTGTGTGCATAAAATAAGGATATTTGAGCAAATAATTTGTTTTGCTGTTTATTTTAAATTTACAATGTTTAACAATTTCTTGATAATATTAAATAAAGAGCTTAGAGATTTTCAATTCTCCCTACAAGCCTTAGCTATTATTGAAATTATTTTGGGCTATGAAGATGAATTAGGGCATCTTCAGCTAATTATATATTCTGCTAGGCTCCGTTCTTGTGTCCTAAGCAGACAAACTGGTAATTACTCATTAAGTTTTGTTTGAACATACTTTAAAGTGGCTTCTATCCCATCTGCTGAGCTCCAGATTTTCTGCAGCATTTCACACTCTCTCTCATTGGCCTGTTGCAACTCCATCTTAATATTAGAGCAAACAAGGGTCTTACATTCCTCCAGAATAACAGGATTACAGGAAGTAAGCCTCTTAATTTTAATCATAATCTCTTGGGTGAAAGTTGCAGTCAAGACCACCTGAGAGACCAGGTCTTTGGCACATGCCTCCCGTGCTGTCAGCTTTTGCCCACCAATCAACATTTCATTGGCAGAGGCTTCACCCATGATCATTGGAAATGTAACAGTAGCACAGCCATCTGGACTCTGTCCAAAGGTCGTATATGGGGTTTGAAACCAGGCCTTTTCATTAGCCCAAACCAAGTCACAAAGAGGTAGTACAGATGCACCTAGTCCAATCGCTGGGCCATTGACTGGTACAACAATAAGTTTTTTAAAATAAATTAAAGTGTTCACAAGCTTCTTAATGGTGTCCACAATTTCAGTGCTCATTCTATTTCTGTCATTTCTTAAATGCTTCACAATATATCCAAAATCAAGACCACAGCAAAAGATACTGCTTGCTGCATTGAACAAAACAAGCTTGCTGTCATCCACAGCAGCTCTTTCCAGGGCATTTATGATTTCTTTAATTACTTCTGTATTTAGTGCATTTTTCTCTGTTGATATGATAGATAGCAATATCTGGGTGGATCCAATGTCTTTCTTTACTACAATGTCTCTGTATCTGTTCGCACTTTCTTTTAACTTTATGGTGAAACACATCCTCTTATTAAAAGGCTGGGCTTTTCTGTCATCAATAATCTCTCTTTTTCCACCTCTCATTCTTAGAACAGATGTATGCATGTTTGGTGTTCCATTGGCTGTTGAAGGGTCCATTAATACCACTATACCTTCTTTGTTTTCTGACTCTGTGGCCATGGAAGCAGTAACTGAATCAGACACCTGAGACATTGGTGGTTGTGTCTGGGTCCTGTTTTCTATTCTAGCCTCTTCTGTGTCAGGATCTGATGAAATTCTGATGGGTTTCTCTGCTGCCACCTTCAACACCACATTGTCCTCCTGAACTGGTGAAACAGGATCTAGTTTCTCAGGTTCCAGAAATGACCTAACTGTGTTCTGGCCATTAACTGGGCTATGAGGTACAAGTGTCTTGATAGTTGAATTTTTCTCTCCAAGTTTTTTGGGTCAGTGAAAAGTGAAGCTGTGTTTTTTCTAATGTTCTGTCTGGCAGCAAATAACTAATTGTTTTTGGATTTGTGGTGTTTGCCAGTCAATGGCATTTTAGGAGAGTTCTTAGAAAAGCTAAACATGGAAGTTCTTGAAGTTTATTTCCTGACATTAATTGAAGAAGTTCTACTTGTTCTGGTCCATGTCCATTTTTTTCTGTTTTTCAATCTGTCATCTGTTAAAGTCACAAATACATTCTCCACAGTTTGTGGGGTTCTGCTCTGGTTCCCAAGTGTCATCCTGTTTGTCATAACCTTTCCACCAAACCAAATATTCAGTCTTTCCTTTTCTGTTTTGTCTTTTGTCAATAATAGCTTCAACCTCAAACTCCTCAGAAGCCATGAGGAAAGAGACAGATTTGGGCAATTGCTGTGCCAACCGTTTCTCAGTTGGGTCTCTTCATAGCCACATCTTTCTGCCTCCAGTGCTTCACCAGACGCTGGGTATGGATGAGCCTCTTCCTCTTCATGGCCACTGGTGTAGTAAAAGTTGTGTGAAGAAGCATTCAAAGAGCCTTACCCTCTTCACACTTACTCTGTGGTGGAACAGCTTGGACTTGGTCTTATGATGCCAAGATAGCTGGCTAGGTAGCTTCATGTAATATTAGCTAAATCCACATCTTCTGCTCTTACATAGTGAACAAAGCTTTCTACCTGCCTGTTACTCTCTTTTGTAGTTGCCATGACAATTACATTGAACATTCTAAAGTTATAACATTTTTAAAGTTATGCTAGCTTAACTGCAACAACATGAAAACACACACTTCTTTATATGTTGGCCCCCGTTATTTTACATATTCAGTTCTCAAAATTATATCTGTAATTATGGCTTGTCAAAAACACATACAAAGTTTTAGTGATAACTTTTTATTAAATATATTAGTGTTTCAAATTATTGTAAAACAGATTGTGTGGCTGTACATTGTTAATTTTTTTATCTTTTATGATTGTTTATATATTTGTCTTTATTTTAGTTTTTATTTATTTATACTGCTATTTAGCGTCCATTTATTTTACCCTAAAGTACCCAACAAAGCATTTCTTAAAGGTTCATCTACTAGAAAAACGCCCCAGATTTCATCTGGGAATATCATGATTTCTCTCTCACTTTTAATGGACAATTTCTTTGCACATAAGTTTCCTGTTTGAAAGTTTTTCTTACATCACTTGAAATGTGCTAGTCTACTGCTTTGTGGTCTTTGAGGTTTCAGATAAAAAAATCATTGACTATTTTTGAGGCTTGTTTTTACATAACTAATCATTTCTTTTGCCGCTTTCAAGAGTCTCTTTGTTTTTGTTTTAAATGGCTAAATTAACATGTAAGTTTATGTGTGTTTCTTTGAGTTTACCTCACTTGAAGTTTGTTGAGCGTTTGGGTGTTTATTTATTTCCTCAAATTTGTGACATTTTTGACCACTGCTTTTTAAATACTCTTCCTGATTTCTTGTCTCTTCCTTCGAATGGCCAAAATATGTAACTATGGCCACTTGGTTTCCAACAGGTTTCTAGGCTGTATTCACATATCTTCATTGTTATCCTTTATTTTCCTGACATAATAATTTCAATTAATTGTTCCTTAAGTTTGCTGATATTTTGGTCTTCCCTCTACTCAAATCTACTTTAAATTTTCTATAGTGAATTTTTATTTCAGTTGTTTTACTTTTATCTGTATAAATTTTAATTCATTAAAATAATTTTGCACCCTTTATTAATAATTATTTTGTCCATAATTTCTCTGTGCTTCTTTTGTTTATTCTATTATCTTCCTATTAACATTAATTTCAAAAATTACTTTTCAGTAAACCTGCCACTTGGGCTGTCTAGGAAAACCCTGTGTTTGATATTATTGTTTTTTCATAGAATGAGCTGTAGTTTTCTTTTTCATTTTATGATTTTTTGATTTTATTAATGGTGAACAAGTGCATTTAAATTTTAAAAAGCTGTTACTTTGAAAATCAGATATTCTTTTTCTTTGAAAAGGTTTCAATCTTTCTTTGAAAGGTTGAAAAGGGTTTTGTTTATTAATCATGTAGGCTCTTTCTGTACTGGAAATCAGTCCTACCAAATTTGTTTTTGTGTCTTTATTGAGCCTGCACCATTATGGTGTACATGACACTATCATACAATTTATTTATACTTTCATATATATGTATTTATTTTGAATGTTTCTTGTCTACCAATGTCTGGCTTCTTATTAAAAAAAAGGGGGGGGGGTCCTGGCTTTTAAAATTATATTCTGAAAGTTGCTTGAACAGGAGGTGGAAAAGTCTACACAGGGTTTGGGAATGAAACAATGAGTATTCACCTCTGTCTGGACCATTGTAATTAAGAGCACCATTCAGTGCATAAATCCTCCTGAGACTTTTAAGGCAGAGTCCTTTCTGTTTTTCTGACTCTTCCAAGCTGCTTCAGAAGTATTTGCAATTAGCATGCCACAGCTATGGTTAATAACAAATAAATAGCTACTGTTAATCTGTGCTATAAAATTTAAAAAATTTAACTGTTTACTATGGAAATTTTCTTTTTGAAGCTGTAAAACTTCAGATAAACTCTGGAATTCCCAAATAATTGCATTATATTAATTTTGCCACTGGATCTATTGTTTAGTTGAAGAGACACACATACAGTACTCTGTAGTCCATTCTCATGCCTTTCCAGGAAACTTGTATTATTTTAGTTTTGTCCCCTGAGTATTTTTTCCTAAAGTAAGATTAGCATAGAAACTATATAAATGAATCATTATTTTAATAATGCATTTGCACCAGTACCTTTTTAAGCAAAAACACATTTAAAGTTATTATGAGTATAAAATTATTACAATTATAAAAGTAATTACGCTAATATTTACTTTCTTGTTTTCCACGCTTATTATCTTATTTAATCCTCACTTTCTCTTTTGTTCTTTTTTAAAAAAATTGGTTAGGTACTTAACACACATGATACTGGTACCAAAACAGAGACCTAGACAAATGCTACAGGACAGATACCTCAGAAATAATGCCACACAATGAGAACCATCTGATCTTTGACAAACCAGACATAAACAATTAATGAGAAAAGGATTCCATATTGAAAAATGGTGTCAAAAAAAATGGTTAGCAATATCCAGAAAGATAAAACAAGATCCCTTCTTTACACGTCATACAAAAAATAACTCTAGATGGATTAAAGATTAAGCATGAAGCCTAAAACCATGAAAACCCTAGGAGAAAACCTAGGCAATACCATTCAGTACACAGGCATCGGCAAGGACTTTATGATCAAACACAAAAAGCAATGGCAACAAAAGCCACAATAGACAAGTGAGATCTAATTAAACTGAAGAACTTCTGCACAGCAAAAGGAAATATCAATAGAGTACACAGGCAACCAACAGAATGTAAAAAGAGTTTTACAATCTACCCATCTGTCAAAAAACTTACATCCAGAGTTTATGGAGAACTTAAACAAATTTACAAGAAAAAAACAAACAGCCACATAAAAAAAGTGGACAAACGATATGATCAGACACTTTTCAAAAGAAAGCATGTATGCAATCGACAAATATGTAAAAAATCTCATCAATACTTGGGATTAGAGAAATGCAAATCAAAACCATATTGAGATAGCACCTCGCCCCAGTTAAAATGGTGATAATTAAAAAATCAAGAGACAAGAGATACTGGAGAAGATGTGTAGACATAGGAACACTTTTACACTGTTGGTAGGGGTGAAATTAGTTCAACCACTGGAAGACAATGTGGAAATTCCTCAAGGATCCAGAAATAGAAATACAATTTGACCTAACAATACCATTACTGGGGATATACCCAAAGATTTATAAATCATTTCATTAGAAAGACACCTGCACACATATGTTCATTGTAGCAGTGTTTACAATAGCAGAAACTTGGAACCAACCCAACTGCCCATCAGTAATAGACTGGATAAATAAAATGTTACATATACACACCATGGAACACTATGCAACCATCAGAAAAGTTGAGTTTATGTCCTTTGCAGGAATATGGTTGGAACTGGAAACCATGATTCTCAGCAAACAGACACAACACTGTATAAGCTCACTCATAAGTGGGTGTTGAACAATGAGAACACATGGACACAGGGGGGATAACATCACACACTAGGGCCAGCAGGTTTGGGGGATTAGAAAAGGAATAGAAAAAACTGGGGGGATTGGGAAAGGATAGCACTAGGAATATTACCTAACACAGATGGTGGGGCGATGGATGCAACAAACAACCACCATGTCATGTGCATTCCTGTGTAACAAACCTGGATGATCTGTGAATGTACACCAGAACTTAAAGTATAATAAATAATTTTTTTTGAAAATTTTGTATTTTAAATATTATATGTACTTATATTTAGGGCTTCAATTATTGTTATAAACTTAAAAAATTCTGCTTTGAATAATACTAACTAGTTTGAGCAATCTAAAGTTTAAAGTGAACAATATAAATTATGCTGTTCTTGTACTCTGCATTCTTCTAATTTTATATTACTGTCTTAGATTATATCTGTACACACTGAGTGTTCATTAATAGTTTACTTTGCACTGTAATAGTAATAGCATTTTTAAGAGATGAGCTAGCCACAATTTCTTTTAGCTTTAATTTATCTAGACATTCTTATTTAAAAAGCTATTTTATTTAGATATTTATTATTCAAATATCATTATTTTTTCTAGATATTTAGCTGGAAGTCACTTTGTAAACAAATTATTGTATATTTGTTTTACATAAAACTAACATCTACTTTATGATAAGGAATTTTGCTTTAATTATTTTATATGAAATTTGTAACCTCAATTAATAAAAAGGAAACCAAAAAATTTAAAAACATAACCACTAAAAACAAAAGCTGTCATGTAGCATTCCAGATTGAAAGTGTTTTCAATTTAAGTATTTTAAACAACATTTTAAGTGGACAAAACCATAAGTCTTATGCACAAAATAAAATTTTAAAAATAAAAAACAAATGCTTCATAGATAAAAATGAAATAAATCTACAGGGTAGACAGCTTTCAAGCATTCAAAAAAAAAAAAAGAAAAAAATCAAATCAATCAAATCAATCTGGACACTAATAATCAAGAGTTTATATCAACCAAGTAGACAATAAAGAGAGACAATTCTAACATAGTTAGCTTATTTGTGTGTGTGTGTGTGGCTTACCATACCACCTCCCAGGATTGATAAAGCTTTTAAATTGAGATCTATTATTGTCAACATGAGGACCTGATTCCTGCTTCCAAAAAGGGTCAAGAAGCCCTGGCATACTAACTTACTGTGTTTTTACTAGTCTTAAAAAGAGATATGTGAAGAATTGCTGAAACACATTTCTGTTTTACCTAACTCCAAACTAACCCTCAGTTGAAAATGCCAGGAATTTGTCACAAACATTTAAGTTGCTGGAAACAAAAAAAATAGTTATTTCATACAATATATAAACTATAAATAGTAGAAAAAGTTGAAGAGATCTATACTTGCAAAGATCAGAATATTTAAAAGCAGTTTGATATATTTCTGAATTTAGAAAATAATGCACATGTTATGGTACAAAACATACCCAAAAAACAAAACAATATGCTTTAATTCCATAGCTACAATGTGACAAGAAACTGAAGGCTAAGACAGAATTATAAACAATCCCCCTGAATGTTGAACATGAGTGTTAATATAGATCCAGTTTTTTAAAGTGATAGTTTTTACATAGTTTTTATTAAAAATGTTAATCAAATGCAAGGTAAGTATTTAATAAGAAACTCCTTGAAGAAATGAGGCAAATCTGTAATTCAGAGTTAGCACATTATAACATTTTCACTATAGTTTTCTGAATAACAAAAAACATAAAAATAAAAAGAAATCTATGACCAATGTAAATACAGAAACTGAATCTGTCCCAAGTTTTACAGACAAAGAACTTAAAAAATAGTTTTAAGTAGGCTTAAAGAAAAATGACAAAGGATGAAAAACAACATGAGAACATCAGTGACAAAAATTGTAAAAGAAAATACAAAAAATTTGAAATAAATAGCACAATGACTGCAAGAAAATCTACAGTATATAAATTTAACATCAGATTTGAGCAGGTAAACATTCAGACAATCTGAAGAAATGAAAACTGAAATAACAAAATCTGAGAATTAAAAAACAAATTATGTGAAAAAATCTAACAAGTAAATAGAACACCACAAGAGATATCAATGTATGCAATATGGGCATTTCATAAATAACAGAAAAGAAGAGGTAAAAAAAGAATATCCAAAAGTTTAATGGTCAAAAATTTTTCTAAGTTAATTAAAAATCTGAATCTAAAAGTTTAAGATGGGCAAAAATCTTCATCCAGAATATAGTCTGTAATAGAAACATCAAAAAACATTATAGTCAATCAAGAGCCAAAGAAAAGAATATTGTAAAAGAAGAAAGGTATAAGAAACTTGATATGTACAGGAATGTCATCATTAAAATTAACAGATGACTGTTCAGTAGAAACCACAGAAGACAGATGATTCCAGTGTATCAGAAAAAATGCTATCAAACCTGACACCTGTAAGTAGCAAAATGATACTTAAGCAAAAATGAGTAGATAAAGGAAAGCTAAAGGAAGCTGAGCATCCCTTTTCTAAAATAAAAATGCTATTACAATTACAGCCCTGACAAAGTTAACTATTAATGAATTTTCCATGTGTACAGATATAATTAGAGACAATACTATAAATTGAGAAGAATGAAAAATTCCAGAGAAGCTTTTGATTGGTTTGACTTTTCTTTTTTGAATGAAGCTGCTTGCCCTGCAGTTTTGCTTTTATTTTTATCTATGAAGCAGTAATTTTTTTATAATTTCAGAATTTATTTTTATGTATGAGATTTATGCTTTTTGTCTCTTAAAAATGGTGTTTATGATATTTGAATTGAATGTTATTCTCTTAATTTGGAATCCTAGATGTTAGATTTTTGTTTTAGTGGTAATATAAAGATTTTCTTTACTTTTTATTAACTGAAGTAATCAATTCCATAGAAAATGTAGAAAGTAAAATTTGCTATTATAAATTTTGATTTTATGTAAAACAAATGTACAATTATTTTCTTACATAGTGACTTTTAAGTACGTGTCTAAGTAAAGTAATAAGGGAATAATCGTGGAAGCATGCAGCAAGAGAAATATGTATGGTGATACCTGCTGGAAGCCTGCTTAAATTGTTTAAAACATAGCCAGGTCACTGTGGCTGAAAAAGACTGTAGAAGGGGAACAATTATAGATGATGATGTCCTAGAGGTTACAGACAGCCACAGAATCTTAGAAAGAACAGCTAAGGCAACAAAATGAAACTATCTTCATGCTTTCCAGTCTGTGTTGGCAACTAATACATTTTGAACATCCCCCAAATATGTGCATCAGTGTGTGGCCAGTTTCCCAGATATTCCAGCTGACCAAAGCATCCCAGAGCTCAATTCACAGACTTTAATTATTTCAGACTCATTCATGTACGATGATGTAGGAATCTATTATTGTGAGGTATCACACAGATCTCTTTGTCTCTTGGTCAGGAAAAATAAGGGGCATAGATGAAAACTTTTTATGTGGTGTTCTCTGTATTTCCTGGACTTGAATATTTGCCTGCCTTGCTAGGTTGGGGAATTTTTCCTGGATAATATCCTGAAGAGTATTTTCCAACTTGGATTAATTCTCTTCGTCACATTCAGGTACACCTATCAGATGTAGATTAGGTCTTTTCACATAGTCCCACATTACTTGGATACTTTGTTTGTTCCTTTTTACCCTTTTTTCTC
>NW_016108208.1:112581-115019 GCF_001604975.1 Cebus imitator | reverse complement strand
GTCAATTTGGCTTTTGAAACCTGTGCATCCTTCATGAAGTTCTCGTGTTGTTTTTCAGCTCCATCAATTCACTTATATCCCCCTCTATATTGTCCATTCTCATTAGCATTTCATCAAATCTTTTTTGATAGTCCTTAGTTTCTTTGCATTGGGTTAGAACACGTTCTTTTAGCTCACTGTAGTTTCTTATTACCCACCTTCTGAAGTCTGATTCTGTAATTTATTCACACTCCTTCTCCATCCAGCCTTGTTCCCTTGCTGGTGAGGAGTTGTGATCCCTTGTAGGGGGAGAGGTGTTCTGGTTTCAGGTGTTTTCATCCCTTTTGGCCTGGTTTCTTCCCATCTTTGTGAGTTTATCCCCCTGTTGTCTTTGTAGTTACTAACTTTCAGATTGGGTCTCTGAGTGAACTTCCAGTTTGTGGATGCTTAAGTTACTTCTTTTTCTTCGCTTTCCCTCTAAGAGTCTGGCCCCTCTGCTGTAGGACTGCTGAGGTCCACTTCAGGCCCTGCTTACCTAGGGATCACCTGTAGCAGCTGCAGAACAATAAGGGTTGCTACCAGTTTCCTCTTCTGCTATCTTTGTCCCAGAAGGATGCCCGCCAAATGTCAGTCTGTTCTCTCCTTTATGAGTTGACTCTTTGGATATTTGGGGGTCAGAGAGCTGCTTGAGGAGACAGTCTGTCCTTTTTTGGAGCACAAGTTCTGAGCTGTGAGCTCCATTGTTCATTCAGAGTTGCTGGGCAGGTACGTTTAGGTCTGCTGCAGCAAAACTCATAAACTTCCTTTTTTTTTCCCCCTCAGGTGCTCTGTCCCAGGGAGTTAGGGCTTTATATATGAATTTCTGTTGTGCTGCTGCCTTTTTTTTTTTCCTTTCAAGGCTGCCCTGCCCAGCGAGGAGGCTGCCTATTCGCTGTCTGGCTACAGAGGCTTTGCTGAGCGGCTGTTGGATCCGTCCAGCTGCCATATAATCAACCGTGGAGTCCTGTTTATATGAGTGTAGTTAAAACTGCCTTGGCAATGGTTGCCTGCCTCTGTTATGGCAGACTCTCTGTGTAGTGGTAGGTTGCCTCGGCAACAGTGGGTTGCCTCAGCAATGGCAGGCTGTCTCAGTGATGGTCAAACTTCCTCCGTAGTAGTGGATTGTCTCAGTAATGGCAGACGCTCCTCCGCCACATAGCTGTACCATCCCAGGTTCAGATGTGCCTTGCTGTGCAACTCTCAACCCAGAGAGTTTTCAATTACTCATTTTTTGTTTGTTTGTTTTGGGGGGGTGCGTGGCTGGGACCAGCCAAGACTGATTACCTGGCTCCCTGGCTCAGAGTCTTTTTTGTAGTTGTTGTTTTTGAACGGTCAACTCTCCCAGTGTTCCAGTCACCTGTTGAAAAAGTGCTGGGATCTCCCATGCAGTGACTCACTGAGCCAGCTGAAACAGCAGTGCTGAGATTCCTGGCAGTTTTTCTTTTTTGCCTACAAATCCCCTGGCCTGGCTGCTATTACAGATGAATGGGTGACTCTGCCATCTCGGGGCTCCAATCACCAGCTAAGAGGGAACCCGGGCCAATGCCTTTTGCATGGAAAACAGCTGAGCCAGGGCCCAGGCAAAGCAGCCCCATTGGCCGAAAGAGCCACGCCAGCAGTAACAGCCAGGCAGGCTGAAACATCCACACTGGTGACCGTGGGGCTCCTCTGCCTGGGAATCTCCTGGTCTGTGGGCAATAAAAATCCGTCTGGAAATGTGGCATCCACTCACCCTCTGCACTTTCACTGGGAGCTGCAATCCTGAGCTGCTCCTAGTCAGCCATCTTCTCTTGATCCCTGTAAAGTAAGTTTAAATGTATCAATGCAATACATCAAATTTGACCTCTGGGCTTTTTGTGAGTGTGTGATTCTTGTTTAGTTCTAATAGCTTCATGGTATTAGATGCCATTTGATTGTACACATAGATCTGTAGACTGTGCATTTGTGTGCTACCAATAATTTTTTAACAACCTTCTTTATTATTTTTTCCTATTAACTGACAAATAGTTGTAAACACCTATTTATAATCTTGTAAAAATTGTATCAGTGGAAGCCTGCTGTGGTGGCTCATGCCTGTAATCCCAGCACTTTGGGATACTACCGTGGGAGGATCATATGAGATCACGAGTTTGAAACTTGCCTGGCCTACAGGGTGAGGACCTGTCTGTGTCTACTACATATACAGAAATTGTCTGGGTATGGTTGAACTGCCTATAATCCCAGCTACTTGGGAGGCTGAGGCAAGAAAATGATGGATCCCAGGAGGCAGATGATGCAATGAGCCAAGATAGCACCATTGCACTCCAGCCTGGGCAACAAGAGTGAAACAGGGTTCCATCTCACAAAAAGAGAAAAAGAAAAACACATTGTGTAACTGGTCAGTGTAATACAATTTTTTTTGCTGTGGTTCATCTTTTCTA
>NW_016108208.1:87296-111277 GCF_001604975.1 Cebus imitator | reverse complement strand
GGTGTAATCTCAGCTCACACAAATACCATCTCCCAAGTTGAAGTGATTCTCCTACCTCAGCCTCCTAAGTAGCTGGGATTATAGGAATGTGCCACCATGTTCTCATATTTTTTGTATTTTTAGTAGAATGGTTTGCACTATGTTGGCCAGGTTGGTCCCCACTCCTGACTGCAGGTGGTTAGACTCCCTCAGCCTTCCAAAGGCCTGGGATTACAGATGTGAGCCATGAAGCTGGCCATGTGTCTTCTTTTGAATAATGCTTTTTCAGGAAAGCCTATTAAGAGACCTAATTTTTTATACAGAGTTATTTATTTATTTTTCTTTCTAATTTTCAAAATTTAACTTCTATTTTAGGTTCAGGGGTACATATGCAGGTTTGTTATACAGGTAAACTTATGTAATGGGGGCTTGTTATACAGATTATTTCACCACCCAGGTATTAATGCTAGGGCCCATTAGTTGTTTTTCCTGATTCTCTCTCTCCTAACACTCTCTAACCTTTGATAGGCCAGTGTGGGTTGTTCGCCTCTAGATGTCCATGTGTTCCTATCATTTAGCTCCCAATTACAAGTGAGAATATGCAGTATTTGTTTTGCTTTAGAATTTTTTAGTTCCTTATATATTTCCCTTAACCCCTTGTCTAATGTAAAGTTTGCAAATATTTACTCTCATTATTTTACTCTGGTTATTACTATTATTATTTTTTCTGTATGAAAGCTTTATAGGATGATGTAATCTCATTTGTCTGTGTTTTTTATGCTTGTGCTTTTGAGCTCTGTTACAAGAAAGTTCTTTCCAAGACCAAAGTCATTAAGTGTGTTTGTGTTTTGCTCTAGTAGTTGAGAGCTTGGGGTTTTCATTACATCTTTATTTTAATTGTTTATTAAAATATATTTTTACAGATGAGGTCTCATTACATAGCTTAGGCCAGAGTGCAGTGGCATAAGCATGGCATCCTACAGCGTTGAACTTCCAGACTCAGGTGATCCCCCAGGTAGTTGGAACTATAGGAGACACCACTATATAGATGTTTTAATTCATTTGAGTAAATTTTTATATGTGGTAAGAGATAGGGTTCTAATGTTATTTTTCTGCATGTAGCTCTTCTGTTTTACCAGCATCACTTATTGAAGAGACTGACCTTTTCTCATTTTGTGTTCTCATCACCTCTGTAGAAAATCAGCTGGCTATACATGTGTGGATTTATTTTTCTCAGTGTGTCCTGTTGTATTGGCTTATAGCATTGTGATGCCTCTAGCTTTGTGAATTAACTCCCCAACCCCACCGTTATCTTCTGTATTACTTTCAGTGTTCAGGATTTTCATGTGTGTGTGCTTTAATATTAATTTAGGTTTATTTCTGTGAAAAATGTCGTTAGTGTGTTAATAGAGATTGCGTTGAATCTGTAGACCTTTAAATGTCATATAAACATTTAAACCATATTACTTTTTCCAATCAGTGAACATAAATAACTTTCAATTTATTTCTGTTATTTAATATTTTTGCTAATGTTTCCTACTTTTCAGAATGCATTTTTTTGTACCTCTTTGGTTAAATTTACTTTCACGGGTATTTTGTTTTTTCCCAAAGCTATTGTAAATGGGATTGTTTCCTTGAGATTTTTTTTATGGATATTTTTCTATTCATGTATGAAATGCTACTTAATTGTATATATTGATTTTGATAACTGAAACTTTACTGATTCTCCGAATTAGTTCTGCCTGCTTTTTAAAGATATGTTTAGGGATTTCCATATTATGTGATTAAAAAATATGGATAATTTTACTTCTTTCTTTCCAATTTGGATACCTATGTTTAAATTTCTCTTGTCTAATTGCTTTTGCTAAAAGCTTCCAGTATTATCTTTATAAAAAACTTTCAGTATTATATTTAACCACTTAAAGTGAACATCCTGGTGTTCTTTCAGATCTTTGCAGAAAATTTTTCTACTTTTAACTATCAATCAGTGTGGCATTAGCTGGGGGTTTTTCATGTATTTAATTATTTGGTTATTCTTGTCTATGTTATTTGTTATATTGAGTTATAATTATTCTATGCATAATTTCTTAAGATATTTTATTTTTAAAAGATGAAGAATTTTGTCAAATTCTTTTTTACTTATTGAAATGACTGCCTAGATTTTGTTTTTAATTTATTTTGTTCATGTAATATATGACATTTAATGACGTGTATTAAACCTTCATTCCTGTCATGTCTCTTGATCTTGGTGAATGATTCTAAATGTGCATTATAAGTCAGTTTCCTAGTCATTTTATGAGAATTTTCACGTTATGTCATACAGGAATATTGGCCTGTAGTTTTTTTTTTTTTTCCTTTTTGTTGTGCCCTTGTCTGTTCTTGAAATCAGCATGGCCTGCCCCATGGAATGAAAGGGTTCACATATCTTTTTCTTTTTTTTTCTTCTCCTTCTCCTTCTCCTCCTCCTCCTCCTCCTCTTCCTTCTCCTGCTTCTCCTCCTCTTCCTCCTGCTCCTCCTCCTTCTTCTTCTCCTTCTCCTTGTTGTTGTTGTTGTTGTTCTTCTTCTTCTTCCTCTTCTCCTTCTTCTCCTCTTTCTCCTTCTCTTTCTCCTTCTTCTCCTTCTCCTTCTCCTTCTTCCCCTTCTCCTTCTCCTTCTCCTTCTCCTCCTCCTCTTCCTCCTCTTCCTCCTCCTCCTCCTCCTCCTCCTCCTTCTTCCTCCTCCTCTTCTTCTTCTTCTTCTTGTTCTTCTTCTTCTTCTTCTTCTTCTTCTTCTTCTTCTTCTTCTTCTTCTTCTTCTTATTCTTCTTCTTCTTCCTCTTCTTCTTCTTCCTCTTCTTCTTCTTCTTCCTCTTCTTCTTTCTTCTTCCTCTTCTTGTTCTTTTGGATAGACTAAAAACAATTATCAGTAGTTCTATATCAGGATTAGGTAGAATGCAGAGCGAATCCACTGGGTTCCTCAGTTATTCTTTAAAAAGGTGACTTTTCATTACTGATTTAATTTTTTTACCATGAATTTGTTTCTGGGTACCAGGTAAGATATCTCCTTTTTTGTCTCTGATTATATTTTGTAGGGAATATTTTTTTTTTTTACTTTTGATTTTAGTTTTTGTTTTTCTAATTCCTTGATTGAAACATCAAGTTTTGTATTTAGTATCTTCTTTTTAATATTATGTTTTCTATTTAATGTCTTCCTTGACTCAGAATTATGTTTGTTAATTTTCATGTACTTTTGAATTAGTGATTTCAGAAGAAATACTTGATATGAATTTGATCACTTCAATTTGATTGTGTTTTTCAATTAATGTATGATATATACTGGAAAATGTTCTATCTATTTAGTGGAGAAGAATGTGTATTCTATAGATTTTGTATAGATAGATCTGTAACTGTTTTGTCCATTTTCCCTCCAGCGAATATTAGTTCAATATTTACTTATTGATTTCCTGTCTGCATAATCTACTCATTACTGAAGGTAAGGTCCTGAGGTTTTCTATTAGTATCTTGCAGTTTTTTCTTTCATTTAGGTGTATTAATATTTACATTATATGTAAGTATATATTAATTATATAGGTGCATTCCTGATATGATATTTTCTTTTTCCTCTTGCTTAATTCTGTATTATCTCTGTGTCTTTGATATTTGGTGGTTTGATTATATTAAGTATGAGGATATTCTTATTTGGATTGAATCTGATCAGAACTATTTGACATTCCTGTACCTGCATATTTATATTTATGTTTAGGCTTGGGAAGTTTTCTGTTATCATTTCTCTATATAAGCTTTCAACGTACACTTTTTTTTTTTTTTTTGCTCTTGTTCCCCAGGCCGGAGTGTAATGACATGGCCTTGGCTCATTACCACCTCTGCGTGCTTGGTATCAGGGCTTCTCCTTCCTTAGCCTCCTAGATAGCTTGTATTACAGGTGTACACCACCAAACCCAGGTAACTTTTAAATTTTAATAAAGACATAGTTTCACCATGTTGGACAGGCTTCTCTAAAACTCCTAATCACATCTGAACCACCTGCCTAATCCACCCAGAGTGCTGCAATTATAGGCATGAGTGACCTTTCCCAGCTTTATCACACAGTTGAACACCAGTGACTAACACATTCACTGTTTGAATATTGTCCCATAAGTCCTATGTAGTTTCTTTATTTCTTTTATTCCTCTAATTGTATATTTCAATGGACCTGTCCTTGAGTTTTTATGCTTGACCACTTCTACTGTCAATGCTGTCAACTGCATTTTTTATTTTGTTGTGGTTTTATCTTCAAGATTTTTGTTAGTCTTTATCTCACATTATATTATCTCTCTGTCATGTTCTCTGATAAATGTCTGAATCACTTGTGTTTTTTATCTCTCTGTCAGGTTTCTCTGATAAATGTACGAATCATTTGTGTTTTCCTGAAGTCCATGATATTGTCTTAAAATAACTATTTTGAATTTTTTCAGGCTATGTATCCATGCCAATCTCTTTTGTGTCAGTCACCACTGGCACCTCATTTTGACCACCTAGTGTCATAATGTATCTCTGATAAATCCTGATCCTTGTGACTATGCATTGATGTCTGCACAGTGATGTAGGTGCCTGATTCAGTATTCACAGTTTGGTTATTTTTGGAAATAAGCCTGTCCAAAAATTCAGAGCAAGAAGAAGGAAATTAAGGTCTTTAAGTTTATGACAGCTTCAGCCCTGTTAACACTGGGGGGAACCTTAATGTCCAGACATTGATGGCTGGAGTAATTTGGTCACCAAACCTGACTCAGTACCAAGTTGAACACGGAGCACTCAAATACAGGTTGCACCTGTAGCTCATGGTTGAACACTGGGAGCATTCAAGGCCTGCAGCTGCCATGGTCTGCCCTCTCAGATTTATTCAGGCCTGAGATAAATTTAGTCAATCCGTAAAGCTATTGACTGGAACTGGAGGCCAATTTCTCATTTGTTGCTGTGGTTGGTCTCTGAGCTAACCCCTTGGTATCAACCTCCCAAAGGGCTGCTTATTTCCTAAGATCAAGAATCCACTCAGCTCAGTCTTCTGAATAGCTGGAATTAAAGTAATGTGCCACAATGACTGGATAAATTTTGTAGCAATGGGCTTATACCATGTTTCCCAGGTCAGTCTTGAACTCCTGGGCTTGAGTGATCCACTCACCTCAACCTGCTAATGTGTTAGAATTACAGGTATGAGTTACCACACCTGGTCCACTTCTATTTTCTAAAATTTAAATTTTAAGTCACTTGTTTTTATTTAGTCTTATTTCTCATGAATAAAATTTAGGACGCTAATGATTTAGCTTCACTTTGAATTTTCCTTAAGGAATAAATGGAATGTTGATGCTCATTTTCTAAATAGTCTTAGAAAATAAAAAACTAATTTAGATGAGAAATGGCAATTTGACCACTTTTTTTTTCTGGCTTCATTTCACTGTGCATGAAGAGTGTAATTTTTTTAACCTGCGTGTATATGAGCAATGAATTTTTACTCTTTCAACTGAATGTAGTACAAAATTGTTTAAACAGATTATGCAACTACTTCATAACTTAGGTTTTCTTTATTGTGATTGTTTTTCAAATTATTAGAACAATGTTGAAATTAAATTAATTTTGCTCATGAAGAATTTTCTGATAAAATTACATTAATAGACACAAACACACAGATGCACACACTTACTTCTTAATTTTTGGAACTCTCAAAATTTTCCTTTCTTTAGTACCTTGTATTTCATCACTCAGCAAAATCTGTCAGCTTCACTTCCATGATTTACTTTAACTCCACAGCTTATTTCCTGTTTCCTCTCATCACCATAGTCTAAAACACAATTTGTGTTACATTGGCCTCTACATTACATACTAACTTCCTATTTTTTACTCTTAACTTTCTATAAAGACTATCTTTTTAATGTCTAATTCAGGTAATTTTATTATTTTTAAATTTACACTGCTTTCTATGTGCTATCACATTTTATAGCGTCCGATCTGAATGTCTCTTTCCTATTTCATCTTTGCCAGTCTTCCCTTTGAGGGGCTGTGTATATAAAAGTAGAAATGTAGTTATGTGTTTATTTGGTTTTTTCCAGGTGTAATATACGTATTGCATACATAAATATCCCTGGTAATAAAAGATTAACAAAGCTTTTTATTATTACTATTATGTAAGTAAATAATTTTCTAAAGGAGTTGAGTGGTGATAAATAGATGTTAAAATTGCAAGGTCAGAAGAGAAAGTGAACATTACTAACAAAAAATATTTTCTAACATGTTTATGTTTATCTTTAATAACCTTGCTGATGATACACTTCCTGTTATCAGCTGCTTATGAGGCAATTCACTGCAATATCCTGGCCTTCCAAATCAGCAACGATGATACAGCCAATAGAATTCCTCTGTGTGATAATATGACCTTCCTTAGAAATTATCTCAGATGTTAGTGACTCTGGCATTTTTCTCTGCATCTCTGAAACTGAGGAACCTACACTTTCTATTGGTCATATATTTTGTATCAGTGTTGGCACCATGGCTGGTGTTTTGAGAAAGTGAAGCTCATCTTCCCAGTAGCACAGAAAATAATTCCAATGTGGTGGATACAGTACTGATGTTTATCAACATCACACTACTATACGCTGCTGTTAACTTCTCCTGCTGGGCAACAGTGAAACTGCAGTTATCAAATGACAAAATAATTGACAGGAGAGAGAGGTGAGGCCATACAATTCTACTCTACAGCTTTCAGTTTTTAGAAAATGTGATAATGATATTGGTATTTATGTTCTATGTAGGGAAATCTTTACTGAACTGTTGTTACTCATTAATTGCCACACAGGTCATCATAACCTACTTATTAGCCTTTGGCTTTATGTTTCTCTTCTATCAGTATTTGCACCCAAGGAGGTCAGGCAAAATATTCCCAAGACATACTAAAAATTAGCCACAATCACTATGATATTATGTAAACATCTAAAAACAACTCAATTAAAATAATAAAAATAAGCAGCTAAGGAAATATTATTATTCTTGGAAAATACTTGGTATTTTTCATTCAATAAAGTATGAAATATTCATATGAAATATTCATATATATGTACTTTCACAGAGCGAGTAAATATGCTAAATATGACTTTTTAAAGATACCCTTCCATTAAAAATATTACAAACAACAAGATCATGTGAGTAGTTTTCAATAAAATTGATTTATCCTGTGAGTTTGCATTAGTAATTTTTCCTTCCTTCCTTCCATCCTTCCTTCCATCCTTCCTTCCTTCCTTCCTTTCTTCCTTCCTTCTTTCCTTTCTTCCTTCCTTCTTTCCTTTCTTCCTTCTTTCCTTCCTTCCTTTCTTCCTTTCTTTTCCTCTTCCTTCCTACCTTCCTTTCTTCCTCCTCTTCCCCCTCCCTCTCTCTCTCTCTTTCTCTCTTTCTTTATTTTCTTTTTTGAAATATTCTTATTCTATCACCCAGTATTGAATGTAGTGGCATGATCTCAGATCACTGAAAACTCTATCTCTGGAATTCAAGTGATTCTTTTGCCTCAGGATCCCAAGTAGGTGAGGCTATCTCACCTGCCAATACATATGGCAATTTTTTTTTTTTTAATAGAGACTGAATTTCACCAACTTGGCCAGGCTGGTGTAAAACTCCTGACCTCCACCTGCCACAGCCTCCCAACGTGCTCTGATTACACGTCTCAGCCACAGCAACCAGCCCAATTTTTAAAAAAATATACAATTATACAATTTATTAAATAAAACAAACTCAAAAGTCCATCTGGATCAAAAAGCTGAGAAGAAAAAACGACCATAATGAATTTTTCACCTAGCACATTTTTGGAACCAGTGCCATTAATTTAACAAATGTTAGAAATCTAGTGTATACATTTTTAGTTTATGAAAATGCTCTTGGTTGGGTTAATTTAAGATAACTAAGGTCATTCTCATTGAACTTTGACTAACAGAAAACAACTCATATTAATACATCTGAAAGTAAAAAAAAAATAGTGTTTGAATTAAAAAGAAATGATCACGTTAATAATTTAAAATACTAATTTACATGTCTAACAACAGTGTGTAAGGATTCTCTTTGCTCTACATTCTCAACAACATTTTCATCTTTATGATTATAGCCATCCTAATATTTGTGAAAGGAGTGCTCATTATAGGCTTTAATTTACATTTCCTTGATGATTAATGGTGTTAAACATTCAGTTGTTTAAAAATTAGTGGGGTGTAGAACTGCACACCTGTAATTTCAGCTACTAGGGAGGTTGAGGCAGGAGAATTGTTTAACCAAAGGGGTGGAGATTTATGTTAGCTGAGATAGCACCACTGTATTCCAGCCTGGGCGATAAAGTGAGACTCCATCTCTAAATAAATAAATGAAATTAAATAGAGTTGTTGGCCATTTGACTGCCTTCTTTTGAGAAATGTAAGTTCAGATTCTTTGGCAATTTTAACAGGATTCTTTGATTTTTGTTGTTGTCAAGTGGCTTGAACTCCTTGTATGCATTTATTATTCACCCTTTATCATGTACATGAGTTACAGCTATTTTCTCCGAGTGTGAAGGTTATCTCTTCGCTCTGGTTAATATTTTCTTTGCTGTGCATAAACTTTTTAGTTTGATGCAACCCAATTTTTGTTTTGTGGTGGTTTTCTAGCCTGTGCTTTTGATTTTGGGGTCATAGAATAGATGTTTCTAAAATAAAATAAAATCAAAAATAGAATTGCCAGATGATTCAGCTACTCTGCTTCTGAATATGTACTCAGAGAATAGAAAATTAGGATGTCAAAGAGATATGTGCACTCCTATATTCATGTTACCATTATTCACCATAGCCAAGATATGAAAACAACCAAATTGCTCTTCAACAGATTAACAGATTGTGACACATATACACAATGGAATATACTATAAAGCCTCAAATAAAAGTAGGAAATTCTTTTATTAAATAAATGGAATTTGAAGACTTTATGCTCAGTGAAATAAGACAGGCACAGAAATACAAATATAGCATGATCACAATTTTATGGGAAATCTAGAAAATTGAACTAATATGCCACGTTTGGTGGTTCCTGCCTGTAATTCCAGCACTTTGGGAGGATTGGTTTGAACACTTCACATCACAGGTTTGAGGACACAGTGAGCCATAGCTGTACCCCTGCACTCCAGCCTGTGACACATGGCAAGTCTCTGATTCTTTAAACAAACACACAAAAGGTAGTCAGAGATTGATGTATGGGGAGGTGATGGTAGTGGATAGGAAAAGTGAAGATGTTCATTAAAAGGTAAAAAAATTTCAGTGAGGCAGGAAGTTCTGGTAACCTGTTGCACAGAATAATGATCATGGCTAGTAAATGTACATGTCAAAATAGCTGAAAACACCAGGTATGGTGTCTCGAGTCTGTTATCACACTTGACGATCATAGCTGGCAGATCACTTGAGGTCAGGATTTCAAGACCAGCCTGGCCAACACAGTGAAACACTGACTCTACTAAAAATACAATAATTAGTTTGGTGGCACATCTACAATCCCAGCTACTTGGGACATTGAAGCAAGAGAATCAATTGAACCTGGACTACAGATGTTGCAATAAGGTGAGATTGCACCACTGCATTCCCACCTGAGTGACAAGAGCAAAACTACATCTCAAAAAATAAAAATTAAAAATTAAAGGTGGAAAATAGAAACAGCCTCAGTCTGCAATTCCCAGGAAGTGTGCACCAGAAGATGAGTGATCTCCGCATTTCCAACTGAGATATCAGATTCATCTCATTTGGACAGGTTAGACAGTAAAAACAGCCCAAGGTGGGCAAGCTGGAGCAGGATGGGGCACAGACTTACCTTAGAGGTACATGGGGCTAGAGAACTATCACTCCCAGCCAAGAAAAGCCATTGGGGACTTTTCTGGACACTTTGGCACTCCAGCTCAGATACTTCCTAGTCTACATAACCCACAGACCAAGAGTTTCTCTGGTACCTACAACACCAGTGACCTGGGTTTCCAGCACAGAACTGGGTGACTGTTTTAGTCAAGTGGCACCTGGAACACTTATGAGACAGAACTACTCATTCTTCCTGAAACGTGCTGAAGCCAGAGATCCAAGTGAGCTGGCTTGGTGGGTCCCACCCCCAAGAAGACTGGAAGCTAACATCCACTGGCTTGAAATACTCATATCCAGCACAGCAGTGTGAGCTCGACCTGGGGTGTTAGAGCTTGGTGGGGGTAGGGGCACCTGCCATTGCTGATTCTCTGGTAGCTGATTTCAACATTGCCTGTGTAAGCAAAGCCACCAGGAAGTTGACACAGCAGCTTCGTAGAATCAAGCATCGCAGCTCAGTAAGGCCTGTGCAGGAAGACTGTTAAGTAGATTCCCTTCTTCCTGAGCAGGATATCTCAGATATTAAAAGACAGCAGCCCATCAGGGTCTTACAAAGCCTCCACCGTCCTGGACAGAGCACCTGGGAATAGGGGTGGTCATAAGTTTCCCTTCACCAAAGTAAATGTCCCAGCCCAGCATCTCCAATGGCAGTGATACATCCCCTGGTACAGTGCTTGTGCTTCATTAAGGGATAGACTGCCTTATCAACTGGCTTTGGGAACCCCTCTGTGTCCTAACTGGGAGACACATCATAAAAGAGAGCTCTGGCTGACAACTGGTAAGTACCCTCTCAGGATGAAGCTACAAGAAGAAAGAACAGGCATCAATATTTGCTGTTTTGTGGCACCTTTGGGTGATTCCCAGGCAAGAAGGCAGGAATGGACCTCCAGCAAACTCCAGTAAACCTGCAACAAATGGACCTGACTATTAGAAGGAAAACTAACACACACAAACTACTTCAACATCAACAAAAAGACATCCACTGAGAAATCCCATTCAAAAGTCACCAATTTCAAAGACAAAAGGTAAATAAAAATGGAAAGAAACCAGCACAAAAAGGCAAAAATTACCAGAATCCAGAATGCTTGTCTTCTGAGAGATCACAACATTTCATCAGCAAGGGGCCAAAGCTGGAAGGAGAATGAGAGTTGCGTATTGACAGAATAAGTCTTCAGAAGTATGTAATAATAAACCTCTCTGAGCTAAAGGAGCATGTTCAAACCCAATGCAATGAAATCAAGAACCTTCAAAAAAGGTTAGACAAAATGCTAATGAGAGTATCCAGCATGGAAAAAAACATAAACAATTCGGTGGATCTGAAATATAGAGCACAAGAGCTTCATGAAGCATACACAAGTTTCAATGACCGAATTAATCCATCCAGAGAAAGAATATCAAAGATGGAAGATCAACTCAATGAAACGAAAGGAGAAGATAAAATTAGAGAAAAAAGAGTGAAAAATGAAGAAAACCTTCAAGAAATATAGGATTGTGTGAAAAGACAAAATCTATATTTGATTGGTGTACCAAACGTGATGGGGAGAATAAAACCAAGTTGGAAAACATTCTTCAGGATAATATCCAGGAGAACTTTCCCAATTTGGCAATGCAGGCCAACATTTAAATTCAGGAAATACAGAGAACACCACAAAGGCATTCCTTCAGAGAGCAACCTCAAGGCACAATATCATCCAATTCACCATGGCTGGGATGAAGAAAAAAATCCCAAATGCATCCAGAGAGAAATGTCAGGTTATTCACAAAGGGAAGTCCATCAGTCTCCCAGCAAATCTTTTGGCCAAAACCCTGCAAGCCAGAAGAAAGTGGGGACCAATATTCAACATCCTAAAAGAAAATAATTTTTAACCCAGAATTTCATATCCAGCCACACTAAACTTCATAAATGAAGGAGAAATAAAAGTCTTTACACACAAGCAACTGCTGAAAGTTTTGCCACCACCTAGCCTACCATACAATAGCTTCTAAAGAAAATACTAAACAGGGAAAAAAACAAGTACAAACTACTACAAAAATATAACATATGGTGAAGACCAATGATGCAGTGAAGAAACTGCATCAACTAATGGCAAAAATAATTAGCTAGCATCAAAATGGCAGAATTAAATTCATACAGCACAATATTAACTCTAAATGTAAATGGGCTAAATGTCCCAATCAAAAGACACAGACTGACAAATTGGATAAATATTCAAGACTCATTGTTGTACTGTATTCAGGAGACACATCTCACATACAAAGCTATAGATAAAGGGATGGGAGAATATTTATCAAGCAAACAGAGAACAAAAAACGCAGAGGTTTCAATCCTAGTGTCTGATAAAATGAACTTTAAACCAAAAAATATCAAAACAGACAAGGAATGATATTATATAATGGTAAAAGTATTAATGCAACAAGAAAAGCTAACTCTCCTAAATAGGCACCCAATACAGGAGCACCCAGATACATAAAGTAGGTTCTCAGTGACCTATAAAGAGACTTACACTTCCACACAATAATGGTAGGTGATTTCAACATCCTATTGTCAATACTAGACAGATCAACGTGACAGAAAATTAACAAGCACACCCAGGAACTTCAACTCAGATCTGGACCAAGCAGACCTAATAGACATCTACAGAACTCTTCACCACAAAAGGACAGAATATACATTCTTCTCAGCACCACATCACACTTATTCCAAAGCTGACCACATAACTGGAAATAAAACACTCCTCAGCAAATGCAAACAAAACAAAACCAAAACAAAACAGAACAACAGCATCAACAACAAAACCAAAACAGAAACCATGACAGACAGTTATCAGATCCCAGTGCAATCCAATTAGAAGTCAGGATTAAGAAATTCACACAAAACTGCACATCTACGTGGAAACTAAATACTGTTCTCCTGAATGCAAAATGGAAAAATAACAAAATGCTAGCAGAAATAAAGATGTTCTTCAAAACCAGTGACAACAAAGATACAATGTACCAGAATCTCTTGGACACATTTAAAGCACTGTCAAGAAGGAAATTTATAGCACTAAGTGCTCCTGAAAAAAGTTATGGAAGATATAAAATTGATACGCTAACATCACGATTAAAAAAAAAAAAAACTAGAGGAGCAAGATTAAACAAATTCAAAAGCTAGAGAAGGCAAGAAATAATTGAGACCAAAGCAGAACTGAAGGAGATAGGTACAAAAAAAAATGTTCAAAATATCATTGAATTCATGCTCCGGATTTTGAAAAGATTAAAAAAAAAAAAAGGTAAAAGAAAAAATAGACCACTAGCCAAACTAATAAAAGAGAGAGAGAGAGAGAGAGAGAAGGCTCAAATAGATGAAATAAAAATGTTAAAAGGGATATCATCACCAATTCCACAGAAATACAAACTACTATCAGATATTACTACAAACAACTCTATGAATACAAACTAGTAAATCTGGATAAAATGGATAAATTCCTGGACACTTGCACTCTCTGAAGACTAATCCAGGAAGAAATTGAAACCCTCAATAGGTCAATAACAAGGGATAAAGTTGGGGCAACAATCAATAGACTACCAACTAAAAAAGGTCCACGTCCAGACAGCCTCACAGCCTAGTTCAGCCAGACATAGGTTCCATTCCTTCTGAAACTATTCCTAAGAATACAGAAAAAGGGAATTCTCCCTAACTAACTTTATGAAACCAATATCATCCTGATACCAAAACCTGGCAAGGACTCCACTGAAAAAGGAAACTTCAGGCCAATATCCGTTATGAACATTCATGCATAAATCTTCAATAAAACACTGGCAAACCGCATTCAATAGCACACCAAAAAGTTTATCCATCACGATCAACTTGGCTTCATCCCAGCGATGCTAGCCTGGTTCAACATACACAAATCTATAAATATAATCCATCACATATATAGAACCAAATACAAAAAACACATGATTATCTCAACAGATACAGAGAATGCCTTTGACAAAATTCAACAGCGCTTCATGCTAAAAACTCTCAATAAAATAGGTATCAATGATATAGATATCTAAAAATAATAAGAGTTATTTATGACAAACTGACAGCCAATATTGTACTGAATGCGCAAAAACTGGAAGAATTTTCATTGAAAACTGGCAAAAGACAAGGCTGTCCTCTCTCACCCACTATTCAACATAGCATGGGAAGTTCTGGCTAGGGCCATTAGTCAAGGGAAAGAAGCAAAGAGAGTTTAAATAGCAAGAGTGGACATCAAATTGTCCCTGTTTTCAGATGAGATGATTTTATGGTTAGAAAACGCTATCATCTCAGCCCAAAATATCCTTAAGCTGATTAACAGCTTCAGCAAAGCCTCAGAATACAAATCACTGTGCAAAAATTGCAGGCATTGCTATACAGCGATAAAAGACAAACAGCCAAATCATGAGTGAATTCTCATTCACAACTGCTAAAAGGAGAACAAAATGCCTAGGATTATGACTAACAAGTGATATAAATGACTTTCAAGAAGAATTACAAACCACTGCTCAAGGAAATAAGAGAGGACACAGACATATTCAAAATCATTCCATTCTCATGGTTAGGAAGCATTGATATTGTGAAAATGGCCATACTTTCCCAAGTATTTATATATTCAAATCTATCTACATCAAGATACTATTGACTTTCTTCACAGAATTGGAAGGAAAACAAAACTTTAAATAATTATTTCTTTAGACATGCTACATAATTAACTTTTAGACACACAATATAATTAACTTTTCTACAGTTAAATATTACAACTACTGTGACTTTAAGAATTTAGCTGGAAAAGCGTTAAAAAATCAGATAAGGGTGGCACTGGGTGAATGCCTTGAGAAAATGCGCATAAAATCCCAGACACAATCCAGGGCCTGTATTCCCACAAGTGGGAGCAGAGGAGACTGCAGGTAGCTGAGTTAGCTAAATATGAGAGGAAAACTGGCAGGAGCACTTGGTGAGTTCTCTCGTCATTTTCTTAGGTTAGTTGGGAAATCACTGGCAAAATTAAATCAGTAGATTGACAAGACAAAATTTGTGTTCGTATATGAATATTTTGCTATTACCAAGTGAGATCACCAGTGGTAGCAGGATGGATCTGTACTCTTCCAGGTGGTCTCTACTGAGGAGAGAAGAGCACCATGCCAATGTGTCACAGCCAGAAATGTAAGGTCTGCATCTGTTCAGAAAAAAAATATTCTAGATAGATGCAGCTTGGAGTTATTATTGCTTTTTTTATCTGTCAAGGCTATGAAGACTGAGCCTGAGTCCCAGGAATCATTTCATAAAAGAAAAATTGGGCTCATATGACAAGAAAAATTTTTTCTCCCAGCTGGGGCAGGTGTTGAATTGAAACGTGTCTATGGTTAGTACTTCCATGTAAAAAAATGTATGTTTCCTGATTTGGCAGATATGTGGTGGTAACCTGGGACAGTATTTCTGCTCTTGATAAAACACATTGGGTGATTTTTCATGAAGCTGCAAATCTGGCACAGCCATAATTAATGGGGAATTTAGGAGGAAGAAAAGATACACTAAATGTTATTGCAAGTTTTCTAGAAGTATAAAACTATTGGGAAGTAAATGACTTTTTAATTAAAAAAGACAAGGTTAATGTCATGTCACTAAAGAAAAGACAGAAACATCAAATTTCATTATACAGGCCAAATCCAACCCAAATCTCGCTCCATGGAATCTGTAAAACCAAGTGCCCTGGTAAGAGTAGAAATGTAATGTCAATTTTACAGGTGTTACCTATGTATGACAGGTATTACATTAGTAATTATATATGTTATATCAGTCTTGTTATCTGTTTGTGTTACATATGTTATATTGCTATTGTGAGTGTTATATTAGTATCATAGGTGTTACATAAATATCACAATTGTTCCATCAGCATTACAGATTTTACATTTGTATTGTAGATGATATATTTATATTATGAGTATTACAGTTGGTGTTATGTTAGTATTACAGTTGAATTACACATATCAGGACAACATTATAGATGTTAAAACTGTTATCAATGTTTTATTTGTTTTGTGTATTGTATATTTGTATTGTCAATGTCACTGTTCTATTATGGGTGTTACAGAAGTAGTATGATTGTTATATTTGTATTGTGAATGGTACATTAATGTTATAAGTGTTTTATTTTTTGCATTTATGAGTGTTACTGTTCTATTAGGAATGTTAGATCACTCTTACAGGTGTTACATTAAGTTTGTATTACGCACATTAACACTATAAATGTTAAAAATATGGATGACCAAATAGGAACAGCTCTGGAGCCCAGTTTCCAGTGAGAGAGCTGCAGAAGGTGAGTGATATCCACATTTCCAACTGAGGTGCCAGTTTTATTTCAATGAGACTGCCCTAGGAGTGCAAAACAAGGCAGGATGTGTTGCCTCCCCACCCGCAAAGTGTAACGGACTGGAGGATCAGAGACTTTAACTTCTCGGCACTCTGGTTCAGATACTACACATCTTCTCGGCACTCTGGTTCAGATACTACACGTGATGGTTGCAAACCACAGTCCAGGAGAATGCCACTGAGCTGAAAAGCACCCCAAGTTACTAACGTAGATCTTAGCAACAGCTATAGCTGGCCAGGTGCAATGAGTTGTTGGCACAAAACTTGGCAGAGGCTTTGACTAGTGGCAAGAGCACCAGCAGAACAGAACAACCTTCCTCCCAGATAGAGGGAGAGATAAAAGCAGAGAGACAGCTGATATTGCTTGTCAGATCCCACCCCCACAAAGACAAGTATACTGAAGCCTTCTTGCTTAAGAGTTTCACAGACAGCACATCAGACAGCACTTAGTAGGGAAAAGGGCATATACCATTGCAAAGGGGGTTCTAATCTGACCTCTGCGTGTGTAAATGAAAGCCAGAGGAACTCTACATGGCAGCCAAGCCAAGTCTGAGGCAGCCCAGCAGCACCTCTGCAGTCAGACAAGGGACAGGCTGGCTCCTCAAGAGTCTCTGACTCTTGTATAACCAAAAGACAAACAAACAAAAAAGCAAACAAACAAACAAAACAAACAAACAAAAACTCCTCATACAACAGATGAGCATTTTAGAAGAAAAACTAAAAAACAAAAAGAAATAGCTTCAACATCAACAGAAAGAGCATTCACTCAGAGATCCCATTTGAAATCACTAACTTTAAAGATCAAAAGCAGACAAATCCACAAAAATTGAGAAGAACCAGCACAAAAAGAATGAAATCATCAAAGACCAGAATGCCTCTCCTCCAAGGAATCACAGCTCCCCACAATCAAGTAAACAAAACTGGATGGAGAATGAGTTTGATGAATTCACAGAAGCAGGTTTCAGAAGGTGGGTAATCACAAACTTCCCTGACTTAAAGGAACATGTTCTAACCCAATGCAAAGAAACCAAAAACCTTGAAAAAAAATGTTAGAGGAAATGCTAACTAGAATAACCAATTTAAAGAACATAAACTATATGACAGAGCTGATAAACACAGAAAGAGAACTTCTTGAAGCATTCACAAGTTTCAATAGTTGAATCAATCAAGCTAAAGAAAGGATATCAGAGATGGAAGAGCAACTTAATGAAAAATATAACAAGAAAGAAGAGTAAAGGGAATTTAGTTGAACCATTGTGGAAGACAATATTAATTCCTCAAGGATCTAGAAAATAGAAATTCCATTTGAACCTGCAATCCCATTACTGGGTACTTACCCAGAGGTTTATAAATTGCTCTATTATAAAGACACATGCTCATGTATGTTCACTGTGGTGCTGTTTATGATAGCAAAGACCTGGAACCAACTGAAATGCCCATCAATGATAGACTGACCAAAGAAAATGTGGTACAATACACCATGAAATACCATGCAGCCATAAAAAAATGATGAGTTTGTGTTCTTTGTAGACATGTAAATGAATCTAGAGACCATCATTCTCAGCAAATTGACAAAAGAACAGAAAACCAAATACTGCATGTTTTCACTCAAAGACAGGTGATGAACAATGAGAACACTTGGGCAAGGGAAGAGAACAACACTCGCTTGGTACATTGGGGGTAGGGGAGGAAAGAGGAGAAACAGAAGGGTGGCAAGGAGGATGAGAAGGAATAACACTGGTAGAAATGCCTGATGTAGGTGATGGTGAGGGTTAGGAAGGAGACAGAAAAACACTATGGCATGTATGTACCTATGCANAACAAACAGTACCAGCCACTATAAAAATGTACCAAATGGTAAAGACCAGTGATGCAATGAAAAAATTACATCACTTAACAGGCAAAGCAACCATCCAGTAACAAAATTTACACATAACAATATTAACACTAAATGTAAATGGCCTAAATGCCCCAATCAAAAGACACATGCTGACAAACTGAATAAAAAGTCAAGGCTCATCAGTGTGCTATATTCAGGAGACCCATCACATGTAGAGAGGCACACTCAGATTCAAAATAAACAGATGAAAGAAGATTTACCAAGGAAATGGTAAGCAAAATCAAGGAGGGGTTTCACACCTAGTCTCCGATAACATGGACTTTAAACCAACAAAGGTCAGCAGAGACAAAGAAGGGCAGTAAGTAATGGTAAAATAATTGATTCAAAAAGAAGAGTTAAATATCCTAAATATATATGCACCCAATACAGAAGCACCCAGATATATAAAGCAAGTTTTTAAAGACCTACAAAGAAATTTATATTCCCACACAATAATAGCGAGAGTTTTTAACACCTCACAATCAATATTACACAGATCAACAAGACAAAAAAATGACAAGGATATCCAGGACTTGAATGTAGATCCAATGAAATGAACCTAAAAGACATCTACAGAACCCTTCTCCCCAAATCCACATGATATGCACCTTCTCAACACCACATTGCACTTACCCTAAAATTGGCCACATAATTGGAAGTAAATCACTCCTCAGCAAATGCAAAAGAACATAAATCATAACAAACAAACTCTCAGACAACAGTGCAATCAAATTAGAACTCAGGATTAAGAAACTCATTCAAAACCTCACAACTACATGGAAGCAAAACAACTTTCTTTTTAATAAAGACTGGATAAAAAGTGAAATAAAGTCAGACATAAAGATGTTCTTCAAAGCCAGTGAGAATAAAGACATAACATACTAGAATCCCTAGGTCACATTTAAAGCAGTGTCTAGAGCTAGAGAAAAATTTATAGCATGAATACCCAACAGAGAAGTAAAGAAATATGTAAAATTAACATCCCAACATCACAATTAAAAGAACTAAAGAAGCAAGGTCAAATAAATTCAAAAACTAGCCAGAAGAAATAACTAATATCAAAGTAGAATTGAAGGAGAGAGAGAGACACATACAAAAAAAATAACTGAAAAAAATCAATAAATTCAGGAGTTGGTTTTTAAAACATATCAAAATAGACTGTTAGCCAGACTAGTAAAAGTGGAAAAGACTAAAAAATTAAATAGATATGATAAAAATTCTTAAAGGGGATATTTCCACTGATCCCAGAGAAATATAAATTAACATCAGATATTACTACAAACTCCTCCATACAAATAAACCAGTAAATCTAAAAGAAATTACAAATTTCTGGATACTTACACCCTCCCAAGACTAAATCGGGAAGAAGTCGAGTTTCTGACAGATCAATAACAAGGTCTGAAGTTGAAACATCGATTAATAGCCTATTAACAACAAACCCAGAACCACACAGGTTCACAACAAAAAATCAAGTGGGTACCATTCCTTCTAAAGCTATCCCAAACAATACAAAACAAGGGAATACTCCTTAACTCATTTTATGAGACCAATATTATTCTGATACCAAAACCTGGTAGAGGCACAACTATAAAATAACATTTCAGACAAATGTCCATGATAAACATTGATGCAAAAATCTTCAGTCAAATCCTGCAAACAGAATCCAACAGCTCATCAAAATGCTTATCCATCTCGATCAAGTTGGCTTCACATCAAGCACACAAGGCTGGTTCTACATTCACAAATCTATAAAAGTAATCCATCACATGAACAGAATCAAAGACTAAAACAACATATTTATCTCAATAGCTTCATAGAAGACCTTCAACAAAATTCAATAGCTTTCTTTTCTAAATTTCTCAGCAAAATTCAACAGCCTTTTATGCTTAAAACTCTCAATAAATTAGGTACTGATTAATTTTGTCTCAAAATAATAAGAACTATTTGTGACAAACCCATAGCTGCTGGGAACTCTTGACGAGCAAGAGGGTTCCAACCTGAATGGGGAGTGTGCAGGGAAAAAAAGAAGACAGAAAAGCGGGGTCAGGAGGTCTGGGGAGTAAGTGCTCCACCAGCAACTTTATTTCTCAAGGCTCAGAATATATACATTTTCAGGGTCTGATTGACATCATGGTAAGGAGGGAAGCAAATAGCTAAATCATCAACTCTATACAATAAATTGACAGCTAAGCAATAGGTAGCTATAGAAGATAATAATATCTTTGGTGCTCATAAGCAAGTTTCTTGTAGCAAAAAACCTTTTTCCTCATGAATGCAGGCTATCTTGTTTCACCCGTCTGGTTATCTTTTAACTAGATTCTCCTTTTGCTTTTGTCCCCAACTTCCCTATCTTGGCTTCCCTCTGCCTGGATGCCCTGCTCCTGGGCTCAACCTCCCGTATAGTGAATACCTGCTCTGAGATGTTCACAGGGGAGTGCTCCCAACACATAGCCAATATCATACTGAATGAGCAAAAACTAGAAGCATTCCTTTGGAAAACGTGCAAAAGACAAGGATGTCCTCTCTCAACACTCCTATTCAATATAGTATGGGAAGTTCTGGCTAGAACCATCAGACAAGATAAAGAAATAAAGCACATTTGGATGGAAAAAAAGGGCATCAAATGGTTCCTTTTTATAGATGACATACTTGTATATTTAGAAAACACCCTCATCTTAGCTCAAAATCTCCTTAAACTGATAAGCAACTTCAGCAAAGTCTCAGGACACAAAATCAATGGGCAAAAATAGCAAGAATTCCTATAAACCAACAATAGTCAGACAGCCAAATCATGAGTGAACTTCCATCCACAATTGCTTCAAAGAGAACAAAATATTTAGAAATACAACTAACCAAAGATGTGAAGGATTTCTTCAAAAACTACAAACCACTGCTCAAGTAAATAAGAAAGAAGACAAACACATGAAAAATCATTTCATGCTAATGGTTAGGAATAGTCAGCATCATGAAAATACCCATACTGCTCAAAGTAATTTAAAGATTCAATGCTATTCCCATCAAGCTACCAATGACTTTCTTCAGAGAATTAGAAAAAAAAATACTTTAAACTTCATATAAAATAAAAAAAGAGCCCACATAGCCAAGAAATCCTGAGGTGGGTTGGGGGAAAGAGCTGGAGCCATCATCCTACCTGACTTCAAACTATATTACAAAGTTACTGCCATCATAACAGCATGATACTTGTCCCGAAACAGAGACATAGTCCAGTGGAACATAACAGAGGCATCACAAAGAATGTCACAAAACTAACCATCTAATCTTTGAGAAACCTGACAAAAACAAGCAATGGGGAAAGATTCACTATTTAATAAATGATGTTGGGAAATGTAGTTAGCAATATGCAGAAAGAGGGAACTGGATCTCTCCCTTAAACCTTATACAAAAATTAACTCTATTTGGACTAAAGATTTATACATGAGACCTAAAAAACACTTGAAGAAAACATAGGCAATGCCATTCAGGACATAAGCATGGGCAAGTACTTCATGACTAAAACAGCAAAAGCAATGTCAACAAAATCCAGAATAGACAAATGGGATCTAATTAAAATAAAGAGCTTCTGCACAGCAGAATAAACTATCAATAGAGTCAACCAGCAACTAACAGAATGGGGAAAAAATGCAATCAGCCCATATGACAATGGGCTAATAACCAGAATCTAAATAGCTTAAATTTCCAAGAAAAGCAACTCCATCAAAAAGTGGGCAAGGAACATGTGAACAGACACTTTTCAGAGGAAGATGTGTATGCAGCCAACAAACATGAAAAAAGCTCATCATCACTGGTCATCAGGGAAATGCAAATCAAAACCACATTGAGGTACCATCTCATGCCAGTTAGAATTATCATCATTTAAAAATCAGCATAACAAAAGATGTTAGAGAGGATGTAGACAAATAGAATGGCTTTTACATTGTTGGTAAGAGTGTAAATTAATTCAATAATTGTGGAAGACAGTGAGACAATTTCTTAAAGATCTAGAAATGGAAATATTATTTGACCCAGCAATTCCATTACTGGATAATGGGATTGCAAATTGTTCTGTTATTAAGACACATGCAAACGTGTTTATTGTGGCAGTGTTCACAATACCAAAGACCTGGAGCCAACCCAAATGCCAATCAACGGTAGACTGGATAAAGGAAATGGGGTACATATGCACCATGGAATACTATACAGCCATTAAAAAGGATTAGTACATGTATTTTACAGGGACATGGACAAAGCTGGAAACCATGATTCCCAACAAACTGACACAAAATCAGAAAAACAAGCACTGAATGTGCACGCTCATAAGTGGGTGCCAAGCAATCAGAACACATGGACACAGGGAGGGGAACGTCACACATGGGGGCCCGGGGAATGTGGTGCTACTGGATGAATTATAGTGGGTGGAGATATTGGGGAGGGATAGCATTAAGAGAAATAACTAATGTAGATGACGGGGTAATGGATGCAGTGAACCACCCCCAAGGCATGTGGATAACTATGTAACAAACCTGCAAGATCTGCATATGTACCCCAGAACTTAAAGTATAAGTTAGCTATATATATTTTTTGTTTATTTTATATGTATTTTTATTTCCTTTTATATATCTATACATATACAGATATATAAAATAAAATAAAATATATATAAAAATAAAATATATATATAGCAAACATACACATTTTATTTTATATATTTTTATTTTATTTTATATATCTGTACATGTATAGATATATAAAATGAAATAAAAATGTATATAAGATAATATATATATAGCTAACACACTTTATGTATAGATATATAAAATAAAATAGAAAAATATATATTTTATTGTACTTTATGTTCTGGGATGCATGTGCCAATCTATCTATACATTTATGTATTTAAAATAAAATATATATAAGCTTATATATATTATTTCATCATATATGTAGATATAATAAAATTTTATATATATATATTTTGGACTTCAAGTTCTGGGGTACATGTGCCGATCATGAAGGATTGCCGCATAGGTACAGACATGGCAATGTGGTTTGCTCTCTCCATCCACTCATCACCCACATCTGGCATTTCTCTCCGTGTTATTCCTCCCCAGGTGTTGTAACCGAGTGAGTCATATAGAAAGCACCACACTCAGGTAGAATCCGGAGTTCTTCATTGCTGGCAACAGAGAGATGGCTAATACTCAAAATTATCTCAGCTCCTAGGAAGGGGCTTGATTTCTTTTTATACCTTGTTTAAGTTGGGGAGGGGGATCCTAGCTGAAGCAGAATTTTACAGAAGCAGTGTGAGCAGTTTAGGGGGATATGGTTGCAGACCAGTGTATTTCCATACAATCACCAAGGGGAGTCCAAGGAGGAGTATTCACATGCCAAGCAGGATGTAGTTACAATGGTTATATGGTAGAATAAGCACAGCATCATGAAGCACAGTGTCAGCATTACACACTTATGCACCTGAGAGAGACATTGGGGGAGATATGGTGGGGAGGGACAAGCTAAGAACTTTCCTGGCTCACAGCTAAGATGGAGTCGGTTAGGCTAACATAAATTAGGCTATCACACAACTTTCCCACACCCTGCTGTCCCTTCCCTAGATCCCCGCAACAGATCCCAATGTGTGATGCTCCTGTTTCTGTGTCCATGTGTTCTCACTGTTCAACACCTACCTATGAGTGAGAACTTTGGTGTTTGATTTTCTGTTCTTGTGTTAGGTTGCTGAAAATGATGGTTTCAAGATTCATCCATGTGTGTAAAAGGACAGAAACTCATATTGTTCTTCATGGCTGCATTGTATTACATGGTGTATATGTGCCATATTTTCCTTGTCTAGTCTGTCATTGATGGGCATTTG
>NW_016108208.1:81286-86702 GCF_001604975.1 Cebus imitator | reverse complement strand
CATACGTTTCTTGGTCTTATATATTTCTTCTTTTGAAAAGCGTCTGTCCATCTTCTTTGTCCATTTTTGGATCTGTTGTTTTTTGTTTGTTTCTTGTAAATCTGTTTTAATTCTTTGTAGATTGTGGATATTAGCCATTTGTCAGATGGGTAGAATGCAATTTTTTTTTCCATTCTGTTGGTTCCAAACAGCTGGACTGAGAAGCCTGGGTTTATGCAATCTAATTAAACTCCACAGCTTCTGTACAGGTAAAGAAACAATCTAATAAATGCTTGATTGTTTCTTTTGCTGTACAGAAGCTGTAGATTCTTTCTTTTGCTGTACAGAAGCTGTGGAGTTTAATTAGATCTCATTTGTCTATTTTGTCTTTTGTTGCCAATGCTTTCGGTGTTTTAGTCATAGAGTCCTTGCTATGCCTACTTCCTGAATGGTTTTGCCTAGGTTTTCTTCTAGGGTTTTTATGGTGTTAGGTCTGATGTTTAAGTAAATATTTTTTTTAAAAAGAAACAATTTGATAGTAATTGTCAACAAATTCATAGATGTGTGTAATAGCTGTTTGTGATATATGATTAGGTTATCATCTTCTAGTTATCTCCAGTTGAAGGAAGGATTATGTCTATTAGCTGGCCATTTGGGCATTGCAGGATAATTGACTTAATCTCTAAGTTAAAATTTCTTGGTTAAGTTTCTCAAATTTTGATGAAAAAATTGATGTGATTGGGTGGTTTGGTTAAGCAGAGATATCATTACTTGTAAGTCTGCTTGTTTATTGCCATAAGCCAATGGGTGAGATAGTGAGCTGTGGGCTTGAATATGTGTGATAGAAATAGTATTTATGCATTGATCTCACAATTGCTGAAGTAGTAGGAAAAGATCTCTAGGGTGGGATCAAGAATAGACTTGATTTTAGCTGTTTCAAGACATTGAAACAAATAAACTGAGTATGCTGAATCACTTACAATATTTATGGGCTGAGTGGGAAAAGTTTCCAGTGCCAGAACCAGGACACTAATATCAGCTCTGTGAGTTCTAGTAAATTCAAATCGAGTGATTTAATTATGTTGTCTACCAGACTGTGGCTTTTCCTTTTTCCCCTGACCTGTCAGTGAACAATGTCAAAGCATTAGGTATGGGGAAGTAAACTACTTTGTAGGGATAATTACAGGAGTATAAGATAAGAATTGAAGGAGCTTATCAGGAGAAAAACTAATTTCTGTTTGTTCCATGTACTCAGAAGTGCTGTTTGCAGATCTAAGGACAAGGACCAATCTGCATCATATTGCCTTTTACTTAAATAAATTCAGATGATACCAGGATTGCAACCTAACAACTGACTGCATTCTCTGCAACCTGAATGAATTATTTTACTAATAACCCTAATATAGGGAGGCATAGTTTTAGTACTAGTATGTGAGCAAAAATGAATTCTAGAATGTGCTGTCCTAGGATTATTTGCCCTATTAAACATGTCAGGGAGTGTTTAGCATGAAGAATAAACACCTGTACTGAGAAGTCTAGGTTTATGTGATCTAGTGTCTATGAGAAATGGACCATTTTATTTCTTTAATATCTCTTTTAGCAGCAGGGGTTAAATATCTTGGAGAATTCAGGGCTGTATTGTGTTTTTTGATAGAAAACATATTTTGCAACTTGTAAGTAGGAATTACTATAATTGTGCAAACCCAATTAATGTCCCTTAATAATTTCTGGTAATTATTCATTGTGTGTAATTTGCTAGTATTTAATTCACCAATTTATCTTTTTGAGTTCTTACTGACCAGGAATTCAATAGGCATCTAAGATATTTACACAGAGAAGAGATTTGTATTTTCTTAGATGGAATGATTAAACCTCTTAGCAGTGTATTCTTTATGACAGAGAAATGTAACTTCAAAAGTACAGCCTCTTTTGGGGCTGCCAGTAAAATATTATCATATAATGAATAATATTGCAATTTGCAATTTTCTTTCTATTTAGGAGTAAATCCTGATCTTCGTAAAACTGATACATAGTAGGACTATTCAGCATTCCCTGAGGGAGCACGTTCCAATAAAATCAGCAAGCTGTCACTTTATTATTGACAGCTGGTAAGATAAATACAATTTTTTCCTGTCCTGTTTTGCTAGAGGAATCATATAAAAATAGTCATTTGGGTCAATAGCAATTATAGGCCAATCCTGAGGAATTGCTGCAGGAGATGGGAGCCCAGCCTGCAGAGGTCCCAGTTACAGTTTAGCATTAATAGCATGGAAGTCATGCAAAAGTCACCAGTTGCCAGATTTTTTATGCAATGGCAAAAATGGATGAGTTCCAAAAATTGGTTGAAGGTTCAGTATGTCCAGCCTGTAATTGTTCATCTATTAATTCATGAAATCTTAGAAATTTCTCTCCTTTTCGAGGCCATTGTTCTACTCAAATAGGCTCTTGAGAGAGGCACATCAGAGTAGGGGAGTAATAAAAACAGCAGCCATTGCGAGAAAGGGTTAAGCCTCCCCCCAGCATTGGGCTAATAGGTCCTGTCCCCAAAGATTAAGAGAAATGGGCATAATCAGACGTTGTATAACTGCCTTTCTCCCTTCTGGATAACAGCATATTAGGAGGCCTGAGCTCTGCTTTGCTGTGGGTGCTTCCCTAGTGCCAACATCTTTTGTTTTTGAGTGACATAAGGCCAAGTTTCTTGCCAGTTTTGATCACTGATAAGTGAAGTATATGCTCCTGTGTCCAAAAAGGCAGTAAAATTCTTATTTCCAATTTCTCAAAGCATTTGTGGATCTTTAATGCATAATTAATTGGTTTCAATATAGTCCTGTGGCTCCTGTGCTTCCAGAACTCCCTGTAACCCTTTCCTTTTCATGGGCATTAGAATCCCAATATGAGAAAATCAGTAACTGAGCCATCTTTGATTCAGGCAGAGTAATATGCAGAGCTTTATGTTCCATCATTACTAATACCTCATCTAGGTAATTGTTATCAATACCGCCAGTGAGCACCTTAATTCTTTTACTGGAAATACTAGACTGCCTTAGGATTAATCACATTGTTTCCAGAGGCAGTGAGACTCAATCCCAAGAAGCAAATCTTTGAGGTTCTCTTTTCTTTTAACACTAACTCAGTTGAGCAGACTAAGTCCAGCCCTGTGCTCCCAGTGATGGCTTCTCCAAGAGAGAAGACTTTGGGTTTTTCATTTGGCCAAGGGAAGTTGCTGATGTTGGCCAAGTTTGAAGCAAGACCTGAGGATGACCCCTCATGAAGTTTCCCATCCGATTACCTAAGAAGTTGCCATTTTTATCAAATTTAGATCTTTATTTTTGTCCAGTCTTTCCCCTTTCTACATTGGGAATATATGGAAGGGGATTCTTTTCCTCATTTACCTTGGTCTCTATTCTTTGGGTAGTCCCTTTTCATATGACCTGGCTCTCTACATAGAAAACAATTAGAGTTCCTCTCCCTTTTCATTCTAGAAGGACTTAATGTTATAGCTAATATTTTGTCTTTATGCATCTCTGTTTATACTTGTTGATGCACTTTTGTAAGTTCCCCTACTGTGGATGTCTTTTTTCTGACTGCCTGCATAGCTAGCTGGCAATTCACATTACCTTTTTTAAAGCCAATTGCAACAATAAAATATTCACAGCATGATCATAACTAATTTGTCTTTTAATTGCCTGGGATAAGTGATCAATAAATTCAACAAATGGCTCCTGAGGCCATTTATGTGCCCTAAGGGCACACAAAGATACATGATTATTGGCCTAGGGATCAAAATCTAGTTGTTATTATATCTCAGCATGTGGATGCTTCCCATAGTTCATTGCAGCTGTTAAGTGTTGACCAGCTACATGATCCTTTTTGTCTTGTTGTTCACAAAACTCATCATATTCTGCCCTCCAGAGGATGTATTTTCTGGGCTCCAAAGTGGTTTTAGCTGGAATTTACCAATCCCATGGGGTCATTTGAAAGTTGTCTGCAAAAGCCTCAATCATTCCTTTTGTAAGTGGTATACCAATTCCGTTTTTCTTAATAATTTTCCTTAGCTCTTTATAAAAGCTAAAAGAAATGAGCTCATGTATCTAATTGCCTTGCTGATCTCTAATTACTGGATATTCTAAGAGTTTACCCTACATAGCTCTTTGTTTAAGACAAGGACTCATAACTGTAGAGGCTTCCTTGTCCTTTTTTTTTTTTAACTTGGAGGATGAGCTCAGGTAAAACCTCCATTTCCCCCTTATTTTCTGGACCTGATAATAGCTGGGTAGAGGAAGAGATGAGGTGACAAGGTAGACAATGCCTCCTCTTTCTCATCATTTGGCTTTTCCACAAGAATAGGACTAGAGACATTCTCACTAAGGTCCATTATGTTAGAAATATTACTAGGACTTGTTTCCCTTTAACATGTTTTCCCAGATTTCTAAACCTAATATACTCTCTGCTGATAATGAAGGATTATAAAAGACAACAGCCCAGATTAATTCTGTTATTTGATCTTGTCAGACTGACACCCCACTAGCATTCAACACCTTTTTCAATACTTTCATATGCTGCTGTTGTTGCACTGCTAACTGTTGTCCCATGATGAATCCTGAGACTGAAACAATCCCTCCTGAGCTTGGCAATTCCCAGTGAGTACCAATAATTTACTGACTACTTAAACTGACCTCCAAGTCTTTTTTAATTTACAGTTATTGGAAAGTCCCCTGCGTCTTCTTCATAGCAATGATCAGGTGGTTCTACTCCATGTTCAGGCATCTACTCTGATGGATGTCACGTTGGGGTCACCACCTGAGATGTCAATCACCACCTTTGGAGGTCTGTCCTGCAGCCTCTAACTCAATGATGGATGAATGAATGCACTCTCACACTCAGTACAGTGATTTTGAGTGGGCTAAGAATGGTTGTTGGTTGCTTTCAGAAGGCAGTTGCAGCTGACCATAACTCCCTGTCACTGTTCACATTTATTTAGTATAGATTTAATAACAGAGGTTGTAAATCAACAATGCTTGGGGATAATTAACATGGTTAAAGGAGGTTTTGTGAATAATAAAAGTTTTAGGTTCCAGGGCCCAGAGTAAACACCATTAATGGGTGATTCCCCTTTGACCTCTACCTGAGAGGACCATCCAGCACAAAGTTTACATGGGCAAACAAATTAGAGACAAAGGGATACAGGGTAAACAGGCTTAACAGGTAAAGTTTTATTGCCCATAACTTTTACCATTGACTTAAGATACTAATGTAATAAACTGGCTTCCGAACTATTATTAGTATACAAATTGCTGTTATATTATTCATTACCACAGGATTTTACATCAGAAAACTAGTTTGTGGTCCTGCTAGTAACTAGTACTAGCTCTCTATAATGCTGCTTTATGTTTTCCAAATGTATATATATGTGTGTGTATATACATATATATATATA
>NW_016108208.1:78176-81145 GCF_001604975.1 Cebus imitator | reverse complement strand
ATATATATACACATATACACATTTCACATATATATGTTAAATTTTAAATATATATACACATATAAATTCATATATGTGTATATATATATTTAAATATACATTAATAGACATAATATATTAACATATTTAAATATATATTATATATTTAAATATATATAACATATATTAATATATGTTTAAATATATATAAATATACACATATATATACATATATACATTCCACATATATATAATGTTAAACTTTAAATATACAATAAACATTTTTGCAGTAATTGAGAATTCTTAGGAAGCTTAAAACTAATCTAAATGTGTTCATTATTTAAAAATTTGCTACTGCTCCAATAAATTTGTTTCACAGTTTATTCTACTTTATCCTTATGTATGAAGCTTTATATTTACTAAATAAAATTTTAACTTATAATAAAAATGGCAGATTTTTTTAGACCAGTATTTGTGACTCATATTTGGAATTCTAAAAATTTATAAGGCCAAGACTAAAAGAACACTTGAGGCCAGAAATTTGTAACCTAGTTTGACACAATAGTGAAAAACCATCTCTACCAAATGTTTTAAAAAATTAACTAGAAATGGTAGCTAACCCTGGTAATCTTAGCACTTTGCGAGGCCAAAATGTGTGGATCATTTATAACTAGTGTTTAAGAAAACGCTGAGAGACATAGCAAGTTTCTGTCCCCACCAAAAACAAAATAAATTAATTAAATAATTAGCTAAGCTTACTGGCCTTTTCCTGTAATCCAGCTAATTGGGAGGCTGAGGCAGAGGGATAACATGAAACCAAGAGTTAGAAGCTATAATTATCTGTGGTTGCACCACTGCATTTATTCCAATTTGAGCAATAGAGATTTTGTCTCTTAAAAAAATTAAAATAGCTGTAGGCATAAGTTAGCAGTAGTTATAAAATTACAGGTGCATTTTAATATTTGATGTAACATCTCTTTCAGCATTATGTTAAAATATATTATTAAACTAGAAAAAAAGATTTGATATCAATTTTCAGAGACCTACACATTTGCATTTTACTTATATCTTTGAGTTGACTCTGTGAAACTAAAGTCAAAGATTTTTATCAGTCAATCTGATATTTTTACTGAATTAGTCAATTTTCATGCTACTTATAAAGACATTTTCTTGACTGGGAAATTTATAAAAGTAAAATAGGCTTAATGGGCTTACAGGTTTACATGACTGGGAAGGCCTCACAATTGTGGCAGAAGGCAAAGATGATTAAGTCACACCTTGACAGCAGACAAAGAGGGAGCTTGTGTAGGGAAACTCTGATATGTGAAGCCATCAGCTCTGATGAGACTTACTATCACAAGAGCAGCACACACACACAGACACACACACACACACACACACACACACACACAGAAAGACTTGCCCCCCTGATTCAAATACCTCCATATGTCATTTCTCCCACATCATGTAAAAATTCAAGATAAAACGTGGGTGGGGACACAATCAAACCATGTAATTTTATCCCTGGTTTCTCACAAATCTTATGCCCTCACATTTCAAAACGGTCATGCTTTTCCAGTAGTCTTGCAATGTATTAACTCATTTCAGCATTTACTCAATAACAAAGTCAATGTTTCATTTGAGACAAGTCAAGATTTTTCTGCCTATGAGCCACTGAAATTTAAAGCAAGTTAGTTACTTTCTACTAACTACATACATACAACTAGGGTGAAGGAATAGAAAAAGTACAGCCATACTAAATATGAGAAATTGACCAGAATAAAGGGGTACAGGTCACATGCAAGTGTAAAATTCAGCAGAGTAGTAAATTCGTAAACTTCTAGAATAATCTTGTTTAACTCTATATCTCATATCCAGGCCATGCTGAGTGTAAGAGGTGGGTTCCCATGACCTTGTGCAGCTCCACCCACGAAGCTTTGCATGTGAACTGCCTTTCTCCCATGATCTACCATTCTGGGGTCTGGAGGATGAAGCCCCTCTTTTTATAGCTCCATAATTATTGTCTTTGTTGCTACCTGTGTTTTCAATGCTAGCAATACTGCTGGATCACAGAATTTATGTGATAAGAAGAACTAGCCACTTTGAGTCTGACAAATCTTTTTGGTGGGCAGGGTCCAATGGGAGAAGATATTCTCACTCAATAGGTACTCCACAAGCTAAGAAAAAATTCTTTCTTAGGAAGAGGTATTTACTTTGTCATTATATTAAACTTTCACGTGTTAAACACAGACTTTGCCTTAATCATTATGATTACTTTTACAAAACTTTTGCACTTAACATAGTGTTTTCAATTTATTGTTGTCAGAATTTTATTTAAATTAAATGTTAGAGTTTTCTCACTTTGAATTGAAAGCTTCATGTAGTTATTGTGACTCATACCAACTATAACCTTCACATAAATATCTCCTTTTTTCTAATTAAACAATGATAATTTCTTCATCTATACTCACAGGTTTGTTGTCAGATAAAGTCAATGAGATGATGTAGTTAAAATCACTATGAGAACTTTAAATTCTTTTCTACTTTGTGTAAAACCGAACGCAACATTCACATCAATCTTTATTAGAAGTAGGTTGCCTAAATTAGAGCGTATTAAGTGACAAGTTATGGAGCTACAAAACAGAATTAAACAGATCTTCATGTACTGGTAAGTGTCTGACTAAGAACAAAACAAAACAAATACAATACTGCATATTGCATGCTCTCATTTGTAAAAAAATAAACAAATAGTTCTATGTATATATTAGTACACATACAGAGATAATCTCTGGATTAGAAATATAATATTGGTTGCAAGTTAATGATTTTTAGTACATATCATCTTATATATTTGAAAATATACATTAACCTCAAAAAACAATTAGCTAAATAGATTAACAACAGCAGTATTTGTTTGAAAAAAAATAACATGTAAAAATATGTAATTACAATGTCAATGCAATAATTAAAGAAAAAATTGTTTTTTTTTA
>NW_016108208.1:67416-77677 GCF_001604975.1 Cebus imitator | reverse complement strand
AGAATTTAACTAAAATAACATTAAGCAACTTCAATTCTGGGATGATTAAAATATTTTAATGCTTACATTTTATTTATAAACATTTTGTAGCATTGAATTTTGCTTCTTGATAGTCTAAAGTTTCAGTACTTTTCACATATGATTGACACAATTTACCATGTTAAGAAAGCATTAAAGACAGATGTCATTTATGAACATAGATGCAAAAATCTTCAATAAAATACTTGAAAACCAGTTGCAACAGCTCATGAAAAAGCTTATCCACCATGATCAAGTAGGATTCAGCCTGGGGATGCAAGACTGGTTCGACGTCTGCAAGTCTTTAAACATTATCCATCACATAAACAGAATCAAAGACAAAAACCACATGATTATCTAAATAGATTCAGCCAAGGTGTTTGAAAAAAATTAACAGTCCTTCATGGTAAGAACTTTCAATAAACTAGGTTTTGATAGAACCCATCTCAAAATAATGAAAGTGATTTATGACAAACTCACCGCCAATATCATACTGAATGGGTAAATACTGGAAGCATTTCCTTTAAAATCTAGCATTAGACAAAAATGCTATCTCTCACAATTCTTATTCAATATAGTATTGGATGTTCTAGCCAAAGGAATCAGAAAAGAAAAAATAAATAAACAAAGGGTATTCAATTAGGAAAGGAGAAAGGAAAATTGTCTATTTGCAGAAAACATGCTTGTATATTAGAAAACCCCATTGTCTCAGCCCCAAATCTCCTTAAACTGATAAGCAACTTTAGCAAAATCTCAGGGTACAAAACCAATGTGCGTAAATTACAAACATTCATATACATCAATAACAGACAAACAGAGAGTCAAATCAAGATGAAACTCCCATTCACAATTGCTACAAGGAGAGTAAAATACCTAGGAATACAACCAAAAAAGGCTATAAAGAATCTCTACCCACTAAGAGGGTAGCAGTGTTCACATCTTACACAGAACTGTAACACAAAAGGAGAAGTACAAACAACTGCTCAAGGAAATAAGAGAGGACACAAACAGATGAAAAAATTTTCATGCTCATGATTAGAAAGAATCAACATTGTGAAAATGGCCATACTGCCCAAAGTAATTTATAGATTCAATGCTATCCTAATCAAGCTACCAATGACTTTCTTCACAGAACCCTAAAAAAACCATCTTAAACTACATATGGAACCAAAATAGAGCATGCTTAGCCAAAACAATGCTAAGAAAAAAGAACAAAGCTGAAGCTGTTGCTGGTTTTTGAGGTGCAGGGTCGTGCACAGCACCCCTGCAAGGGAGTTTTTTCCATGTTCTTGGTCTCTCACTTATCCAAGAATAGGAGAAGGGACCATGAGGAGTGCACTCATAAGAAAATATCAGACCTCAAATAGTTTTTGCAGAAAAGTGATTTATTTAGGCAGAGACAAAGAAAAAGGAGACTGATAAAGATAAGAGAGAGCTTCCACAAACAATGTGTAAGAGGACCCATGTATGGAATCCAGCTGGATGTGGGGACAGGAACTGTTAACCTGGGCGGAATTTCCACCTTCTCCGAGCCCACTAGCAAATGAAGGAGCTGCCTTAAACTTGAGCTGGAGTGATTGACTTTTGATTCTTTTCCCTTCCTGTTAAAGTTTAAACAAATGTTGTTAATTATTGAAAGAGAGGACGGGGGCATTGGGAAGATCTTGCCTTTAAAACTCTGCCTTCTTGTGGACCTGGGAAGAGAATACATTCCTTCAGTCCCCCCTTTGAACAGAAAAGTTCAACTTCTCTTGGAACAGGAGCATCGATCTCTCTATAGCTACTTCCCACTGAAATGGGGCATAGATGGGGCCCTGCAGTTGAGGTTTTCTCCAGAGGGTAGCATTTTAGGGGAGCAGGTCAATCCTGAGGTCCATTATAGAACTCTTGAGTGGAGGACGTTCAGAGTTAAAGTGGCAGGATTACCTATGAACTTAAGGTTCTAGATAAGATAAATGTGATATAGTTTAAATATGAGAGGCCCAGAGGCTAAAAATTATAGAATGGTTATAAACAAGCCTAGGAAAGAATAGAGCCAGGACAGTCAGTTGTTAAACAAGCTTCACAATTCTATTTGTGGAAGGTCTTTTGCTCTGTGTTTCATTGATTCCTGAGTTCTTTAACTATGTTTAAAACAACCCTTAACTGGTTTACAAAGTAGCAGCATTTTTCCTAGAAAGAGGCAGTTCCCCTTCCTCTCTGTTACTAGCAGATTTAGATTTCTTTTACTTTGAAGACCTATGGCAGCTAAAGATTTAAGCTACTTTGCAGAGTAAGCTGCCTTTGCAGAGAATCATCAACCTTTTTATGTTGTTAACTAACTCATGAGATAGCTTATTGTAACTGAATAGAGGTAGTAATATTCCTGATATCATCACCAAGATTTTTTATTTTTTAATGTCCCCGCCCCATGAAAGGAACAACTGGAGTTTGAGAGATAGCAAAGTTGAGGATTATAGTTCTGTTAATGGCAGGATATATATTAGACTTATGCATGGTTACTTTCCTGGGGATCTTGTTGGAAGAGAAAACGTAGATCCTCTAATAGCTCCCAGTGATATGAAGGGTTATATGCTGGAACTGTAGGCTGAAAGTGGATGGTCTAAGACTTTCTTCAGAAGGTGTCCAAGGCTTCATCTGAGTGTGATGAATTGATGAGTCAATTTCCACCACCTTAACTGTCATTTGTGTAGACAGAATAACCAAAAATTGTCCTTCCCAGAATGGACCTAGAGAGGGAGAGTCTGACGGGGGAGAGCACCAAGTCTCTATGGCAGGAGTGATAAACTGAGAAAGCCATGTTCGTGTCCAGGAGAAGATTAACTTCCTGGACATTTATGATCAACTTTACCCAGGGCTTTGTGAAGGTGAAGGCTCATGCTGGCACAGGCTTTAGGGAACTTCAGTCCTTGCATTGGTTTATATGGTTAGACACCTCAGGCCTTATGAACCTCCATCCTCTGGGACAATGTCATTTCCAGTGATTCCCTTGGAACAGTGGGCATGGATGGTGTGGTGGTCCATTCCTCTGGGGACAATTTCTTATAAAATATTTCTTCAGACTGCAATGGCAACAAGCTTTTCCAGACTGGTGGCTAACCCAATCCTTTCCCTCATTTGATTCCCTAGGCTCTGCTTGCCTGAAAGCCATGCTAAGGCAGCAGCCTTTCTCTGATCTCTCTTGTTTCTTTCAGCCTCTTCCTCCTGGTCTCTATTATAAAACAGTGATATTGCTTGGTTTGGTAATGATTCTAGACCCTCTTCTGGCCCCAAGGTCAGTTTCTGAAGCTTCCTCCTGGCATCTGCTGCTGGCTGTGTAATAAACTTGTTCTTTAGTATTAACTGACCCTCAATGGAGTCTGGTGATTGGGTATGTTCTTTCTTCAAGTCTCTGGCAATTACTCAAACAAAGCTGTTGGGTTTTTTTTTTTTTCCCTTCCCTGTTTTATTTTGGATAACATTGCATAGTTCGTAGGCTTCTTCCTTAAAGATTGGGTGGCAAATTCTTCCCAATTATCCAGAATATATTTTAATGAGGATTTGATCTTGGGAAGATTGGCACCCATCTGAAGCCTAACACAAGAGATGCCAGCCTCCGCTCTTATCAATTACAGCCACTCAACTTGAGGCAACCCACAAATAAAGTATTGGAAACTAGAGCAACCTCCAGTCAGTACCTTGAAATTTCAGTGTTTCCCAGATGCATGATTATCTTTTTGTGGGGGCCTCCTATATACTGGATTTGAATCCTGCCTACCAGCATCATGAGACTCACTCTCTTACTGTCTGCATGACCTCCATTGACAACCACAGAGGCATGACAGGCTGCTGGGTTGGGTGGTCACATACCAATGAGGCCAGTGAGTCTCAGGAGGTGGGTACCAGCATTCCCCAGCAAAAGTGCAATTTACACAGGCCAGATTATAAAACTGCCCTAGAAGGATAAATTTATTGGGAGGAGCCATTGGGGCACATAGTTTAAAGAAGGCAGACTGCATGGCTGAGGCTGGAAAAATGCTCTCAGGACCCAAGCCTCCTACCCTAACCTATTTTCCACCGTAGGAAAGTGCCCATATGTGTATGAGTCCTGAAATTAGCTATTAGGACCCTAGACTTGGCTTAACTGTGATCTTCTAGATGGAAAAGTTCTGCTGGAGAGAGAGAGAGCCAATCCTAAGCAAGACAAATTATACAAAAAATGCAAAGTCACATAGCTTTCACCTTCCAAATTTTTCTTAAAAAAACCCCCTCAATTCAAGACTGGCTTCACCAGGAATTTGAACTATTCACCCTTCATTTGCAGGCCCAGCACCTTAACCCCTTCACTACTTTGGCCACTTGTGTTGAAGAAAGGTAGAAAGCTTTATTAAACCATATCTGAATGATAATGCTGCACGCTGGGGTGGTGTGGCAGCCTGAAAGCCAGGTGAGGCTGGTAGCCAGAGGCCATTTTCCTTCTCTTAGTGGGTGCACAGTGAGAAAAAAAATACCTAGTTGTGGTGTGATTTTAAACGCCTAGTTAGTAGTTGCTGCTGGGCTGTGGAATCCCTAATCCATGCCCTGCCCCCACAGCATTTCTTCCACGATGTTCACTGTGCCAGAACCATGTGCACACTGGGGTCTGTTGGGGGGGCTTTGGGATGGACAGTGGTGAATGGGGAGGTTGGGGAGAGATAACATGGGGAGAAATGCTAGATATTGGTGATGGGCGGGATAAAGGTGTATGTACCTATGCCACAATCCTGCATGTTCTGCACATGTGCTCCAGAACCTAAAGTATAATAATAAATAAATAAATAAATAAAATATAAAAAATAAAAATATAATAAAATATAATAAAAATAATTAATAAATAAATAAAAAGAAGAAATATCATTTAAAAATTATATTCTAAGACTAAAATTGTTTTAATTATATACCTGTTGGATACCAAATGTGAAGCTAGCTGAAAAAGACAAAAAAAAACCATGACTTAATTTTTCCTAAAGGAAAAAACAGAATTTAAAGCAAAACTACTATCAGTGAACAAAAACAGCTTTATAATTTAAAATACTAATTAGTTACTGCTTTGTCTATGTAATATATTTCAGTCAAACAGTCTACTGTCATTTTGAGGTTCCTTACCCAGCCAATAGCTAGTGCTACAAGTAGATGAAAACCAGGATTGATGGTAGTGGGTGAGCTACATACTGTAACAGCTGGCTTTGCTGGTAGTTAATTCCTTTTTATATATTGCAGGTGAACTTTTGATGTGAGGATAATGAAAATATCAGTCAATTTTTAGTAAGTAAGTAAGAAAAATGAACCACAATATTATTAGTAGAAATCATAGGTTAAAAACCATATATTTTCAAAAAAATTACTTTTAAGTTTATTTGACATAATTAAGGATCTTTTAGTATCTTATAACAATTTTGAATTTTCTTACATAAAAAAATTCTTTAAAAAGACCTAGTAATAATCAACAATGTAATTAGTTTCCCAAATTAGATTTTTAAAGACATTTTTAAAATCTGAAAACTTTACCCAAAAGAAAAATAACATTCTTAATTAGCCTGCTTTTTTGATTACATGTAAATGGGGATATATTTATTTCTAATAGAAAGAGATTATGTTAAAATTATATTATTTTGATTGAATTATGAAACATGTAAAGTAACTCATATAAATATAATCCAAAAAATAAAGCTTTCAAGGTGGATACTTTTCTCAATTAGAAATTCAATCAAGGTTAAGTCATGGTGGTTTACACCTGTTATCCCAGCACTTTCTGAGGATAAGTCAATCAGATTAGTTGAGGTCACGGGCTTGAGGTTAGTCCTGCCAACATGGTGAATCCCCATCAGCTGTGATGGTCCACAGCTCTAATCTTAGCTAATCAAGAGGCTGAGGCAAATAAATCACTTGAACATGGGAGGCAAAGGGTTGCAGTGTGTCAACATTTCACCACTGCAATACAGCCAGAGGGACAGTGTGCGATTGTATTCTAAGAATAAAAGAAAATAAATTTAGTCAACTGAAAATTGAAATTTACTACTTATTTACCTGTCAATCCAGTTTGTAAAAATTCTAATTTTTTGTTCTTTTACAATGTCTCAAATAAATTCTGGCCCACATTTCCAAGTTATTATAACCTCTTCAGAATGAATACCTTTTATTTTAATTTAGTTATATTTTACATTATGTTCCATTGCATATATGCAGGACATGCAGGTTTATTTTATTTTTAAACTCTTTTTCCCTTCCCCTACATAACTAAGTGTGTGTTGTTCCTTTTCCTGGTCTATGTGTCTTCAATGCTCATTTCCCATGCATGAGTTTATACATGCAGTGTTTGTTTTCTTTATGTTTGTTTCCATGTTAGTTTGCAGAGAAGGATAGCTTCCAGCTACATCCATGTCCCTTCATAGTACATGATTTTATTCTTTTTTATGACCTCGTAAAATTTCATTTTGTATGTGTTCCACATTTTCCTTAACCACTCTGTCATTGATAGGCATTCGGGACAATTCCATGTCTTTATTACTGTGAATACTGCTATAATAAACATACACAAGTCTGTATTCTTGTAATAAAATTACTTATTCTGGGTTGGGCGTATACCCGTTAATGAAATTGCTAACTTCAATGATATTTCTGGTTCTAGGTACTTGATAAATCACCATACACTTTTCCACAATGTATGTACTTATTTTTATTCTGCATAACAGTGTAAAACCATTCATATTACCGCACTGTCCCACTATTGTCTGTTATTTTTGAGTTCCTAGCACCATTTTGACTGGCTTTACATGACATCTCATGGTGGTTTAGATTTACATTTCCCTAATAAATAGTGATGTGGAGCTTTTTGAGATAAAGACCAAAAACTTATTTCTTACCCCAATGTAAGAAATTTATCAGCTTTTCAACACGCTTTGATCTGTGTTTTTGACACCACCCTGCAAGATTGAAAGTATTAAATACCTAACTTATATAATAAAAATAGAAAATGACAAGATGTTAGAACACCACAGAGTAAGAGAAAAATGAATCTCATATAAAATTTCTGCAAATTTTTAAAAAGTGGTTTCTTATTTCTTCTTCAAAACTTTTTGGAATTGTAAGTGTCATCAATATTACTTCCACAAGACACAAACATATTTAGGTATTTCTGCTGTGGAAAAAGAGGTTACTATTGCGCTTAGTGGAAGAAGCCAAAAATGCAAATCATTATCCTACAATGCGCAGAAATTATATGGGTACAAAATGTCATTATCTAGGGGTCTGCAATACTGTTCCATTAGTAAGCTTTATTATCTACCATAAAAATGCTACTCTGAACCGCAATGCCATATATTTCAGAAATATATTCTTATGAAATGTAGCAGAGTAAGAGACTGTAAGAAAGAGACACCAAGAGGTTCAATGCAAATACAAATCTTTCAAATTTAATTTAAAAAATAAAATACAATAATTTTTAAATAAGGTTTAAAATGTCAAATTGTAAAGCACTAAATTACCAGTATTTCAAGATCTGGGAGAAGTAAGGTATTTAAACACAACTAGCCATAATTCTTTTTTCATGAGACTTTGGGGAATCACCTTACCCGATGGAAGCCTCTGTGACCAGTGTTGTCTTTGCCTAAGTTTTTGCATAGGCCTGCTATCCTTGTTCTATTCATTGAGCTTGATGGAGTGCACACAGCTTGCCTTATGGCCTGGATTTAACACCAGCCAAGAACAAACATGTCGTAAAGTGGCAAGAGCTATATAAGCAAGTGTGGGGTCCAGCCACCACACACAGGCCAGTTGTGGCAGGACAGGGAATTTTAAGTGGCAACAGAATTTCCATCTCACTGAGAAGCAGATCTGGACCAGCAATACTGCAAGCAGATTCCACAGTTAATACTGGTGATTGTGGTAATGCCCAAAAGCTTACAGATGACAGAAACTGCAAAGTCTTATAAAGGATGTCACAGCCCTGGCTATGAGAGCTCTTAGGTCTGTGCACCCTAAAAGGCCACAGCTCTCCTCTTATTTTTCTTTTCTGCTATGTGTTGAGCAAGGGACATATTTTATCCTTATCTGTGTTACAGCTCTTTTAACTCCACCATTTGGAGGATTTCAAATAATTGTTCAGAAGAGGTGCATGGACAAGTGAAGAGTAAGCAACGTAAAAAGAAGCATTCTTAAGTGAGAGAACTCAGAGGACTCCCCCATTAGTAGTTCTCCCAAGACCAGCTGTCCTAATGAAAGTGCATTTCTCAGCAAAGAGAAGATTCAAAAGTGAATAGCTCCTTTCTATAGGAAGGGTGTCAATAATTAGTGTACAGTTTTCATTAGGAAGGAGACCCTGGAGTGAGTTGCTTCTCCATCCTGCTGATTATCTTATGAGGTGTTAATCTCTCCACAGAGAGAAGACCCTGGAGTAGGTAGATCCTCTTTACATCTGGTTATCCCAATATCTGCTAAAACTTCAGCATAGAGGAAACTCTGAAATGGGCAGCTCCTTTCTTTACCTGGTCATTCTACCATTTCTCCAGCTCTCAGCAGAGCCTGTGGTGGGTAGTTCCATTGCACGGATGATAGTCCTTATGTCTCCTCAACTCTCAACAGAGGTAAGGCACTTGAGTGTGTAGCTCTTCTTCACAGCTGTTAGTCTAAAAAGTCCTTGAGTATGGCTGAGTCCGATAATTTAATGTGCTTCAAAGAAAAAAAGGTCTTGTGATTGGATGATTTGGCAGCAATAGGTGCACTTAAGAAAAGCACCATCAGTTCCCATTCTTGCACATTGGCCTAGGTCCCAGCCTTCAGTGTGTCCCTGGCTTGAAACTGAAACTTCATTGGGGAACAGAAAATTTATATCCAGATGATTAACACTGAGTTTCAAATTGTCTGAATTGAGAGATACCAAATATTAATCCTGGGTGTGTCTGTGTAAATGTTGCCCAAAAGAGATTAACATTTGAGTCCATAGACTGGGGAACACAGATTCACCCATAACCTGGTGGGCATAATCTATTCAGCTTTCAGTAAATATAAAACAGGCAGAAAAATGTGAATAGGTAAGGTTGGCTTAGCCTTTCTGCCTACATCTTTCTCCTGACCAGATTCTCTTTGCCCTCACATGTAGGACCCCAAGTTGTTCAGTTTTGAGACTCAGACTTCTTCTCCTTGCTCCTTAAGTTGCAGACAGCCTATTGTGGGGCATTGTGATGTAAACTGTTGCATAATAAACTCTTATACATATATATACATACATCTGTATATATATATACATATGTATATACATACATCTGTATATATACATATATACATGTTCTGTCTCTATGAGAGATCCCTGATGAATACAGATCTTGGTAACAGAAGTGTTTCAGAGGATCAGAATATTAAAATTGAAGTTCTGTCATTGGTTTTGAAGTTTCTGGAGCTGGCTGCTTAATATAACTAGATGCAAAATGTTAAAGAACTTTACTTCTAATAATATGGAGAACACTGATAGTCTTTGGTGAAAACTGTAAAGAGAGTTACATAGAATAAATGCATTTGGCAATGTTGATTCACCAATTGTGAGATTAAAGGTGTTTACTGACTCTATACATAGTACTTTTGACCATATGTGAAGAACCAAGAAACATAAGGAAGTTGCTTGGTAGCTTCTAAGTTCAGTGGACAAAATGATGAAAGAAAATTGTCAACTCATGAATTCTGTCTCTGTGCTTCAGAAACAGATACTGAGGCTCAAGTTTGCTAGTTTTGCACTGAGTACAATCTTTATTACCTGTGGAAAATAGTGCCAAAATTATGGAAAAACAGACACAGGATTTCGTTATGTGAGTGACTGACCTGCAATAAAAGATTGATGCACAGCCTTACTAGGCATCTACTGTTATAGTGAGGACATTGACTGGACAAGAATAGGGCCCTACAATTTGTACTATGGACATGTGGGAAACCCCAATAAAGCTGGGACACTGAATGTGCAAACTCTGATAAACCAATATATTTATTTATTTATTTTTGTCAGAAAAAAACAGCTTTCTCATCTGCAGAAGTGGCAACATCCCCTATCTGACCCATGATGCCAACTGCCTTCCCAACTCTGAAGGGATAAATGTTTTGCTGACTGAGGCAACAGTGATGGACTCCCCTGAGGCAATTTCTGGGCAAGATAATGTTGATTCTTCTCAGATGCCATCCACAACACCTCTGTTTGTTTCTAGACCTACAAGTAGACTAAAATTCTAGGGATCAACTAGAG
>NW_016108208.1:65151-66439 GCF_001604975.1 Cebus imitator | reverse complement strand
TTAAGTTATACAAACAGAAAACTTTTGGGTCAAATGGATAAAAGATTTTTCTATATTATTAAAACAAGAATTATAGCCTTTCAATCAATTTCCAGATTAGATGCAATTTAAATACCCAGAACCTCTTGAATGATTGGCAGGCCAGGTCCCTTAGAGGAAAGACCCCACTTCATTACTGAAAACTTTTGCAGTGAAACTTTATCGTTTCCCAAGGAGATCTGCAGCCTTTTACTGGGGTGGCTGTGCATTAGAAGAACAAGAATAACCAGAAGTTTTAAAAACTATTGGACACTAGCTCTGCATTTCAGGGAAAACAAAATGTCACTGTGGTCCTACAGGTAAAGTAAGAGCTTATAGAGGTCAGGTAATTAATAAAGTTTTAACTTAGGTCATATTATAGAGTTTTAATTGTTTCTCTGGATTCATCCTGTGGTCACTTTCTCATTGCCAGAGTGCATAACTGGCATAGACATACTTAGCAGCTGAAGGACCCCACACTTGCTCCCTGACAAGTAGGATGAGTGTTACTATAATGGAAAAGGTTAAATGGAAGCCAGAAGGGCTGTCCCTACCTAGAAAACTAGTATGTGAAAAGCAATATTACATTCCTGAGGGTACGGCAAAAATTGGGGCCACCATCAAGGAATTCAAAGACTCAGGAGTTGTAATTAAGAGCACATTCTCATTCAAAGATCCGATTTGGTCTGTGTGGAAGACAGATGGATCTTGGAGAATGACAGTGGATTATCATAATTTAATCAAGTTTTGATTCAAATTTCACTGCTGTATTGGATGTGATTTCATTGTTTGAGCAAATTAATACATCTCCTGTTACCTGGTGCTCAGCCACTGACATGGCAAAGGCCTTTTTCTTTATTCCTGTCAATATATTATATGTATGCAATGTAATTAAGTATTAACTGATATAATCACAATAGATAATATAAAATACAATATACATATTGATTTCTATATATATATGGGTGTTTATCATATATTATATATAGTGTAAATATGTATGATATGAGCTTTCAAAATTTGGATAACAATCATATTTCTGCTAATACAACATATGTGCCAATGTCTTGATTTCACACTGTTTGCATTGCTCCAATAATGTGTCTAAAGGGCATAGATGTCCCTTAGTATATTAAACCAAATATAAAATTTGTCTTTCAATTTTAGGCATTGAATAGCAATATACTAATCATGGAGAAAAAGCAAGTTCTATATTGGTAGGAGTTGTACCTTGTGGAGAAGTCTCTAGCATCAAGAACAGAGCCTACAG
>NW_016108208.1:60762-64962 GCF_001604975.1 Cebus imitator | reverse complement strand
GCAGTGCATACATAATTCTAATCAAAGATGCTCACTATCAAATCTTCTAACAATATTTTTTAAACAGTAGAAAATACTAGAGTATTAACCTTACTCAACCACTTTAGCAAAAGCATAAAGGTAACCTTGGCCATAATCCTTGAATTCTTGATTTTCCTTTGGCTTGCTTATTTTAATATCTTTGCTACTTTCATGTCATAAGGAAAATGTGCATGCTTAATATGTATGCATAATATAGTGTGTCAATGCACATGTGTGCATGTGTATTATGTATGCCCTCCAACAGTAGTCAAGATTAACTCTATCCCAAATGCCATGGATTGGGTTTTCTCTCTTGGTATCCCCAAATAGAGGCTGCCTAGTTTAATTTTATGTATTAACGTTTTACAGAAATATTGAAAAAGTAGTCGGAAAGAGAAGGGGAGAAAGAGGAAATACAGGGTTTAGTTTCTAATATGTGAATAATTGAACTGACTTGATTTTACTAATAGTTATCCTAACTTGAATGAACTAAATTTGACATAAGCTTTTAAAAATATTTCTGATTTACAGAAACCAAAGTTTGAGTTAAGATAGCTTCAAAATATAATATCAAAGTGTTCAAAATGTGCATTTTTAAAATTATTTTCTGGAGAGATATTTTGACACTGAATTTCTCATAGATGCCTGAGACTATATTTTAGGATATTTAGTAGAATTTCTCAAACCTCAGCACTAGATGCTGGTAAAAAGCTTACAAATTTCACTTCCAGTAGTGAACAAGGCTTAGAGTGAAATCTATAGTAAAATCTATTGATGTATAAAATCCTAGAAAATCACATTGACTGTCTGTTACTGCTATGACCTCAACATCTATAATTGTTCTCCTTCCACAGTCTGCTCCAGTGACATTTACTTGGCTAATCTTTAATCAATTTAGGCAGCCTCCCACCAGAAACCATACTTGTTTACCTTGATGCATGCTTACATGAGTATTCCCTTATTATTTTATTTAGATATTTACTGAAAAATTACTATGTAAGCAAATTATAACATATTTGTTTTACGCAAACTAAAATTTACTTTGTAATAGAGAAGCTTGCCTCTTATATTTTACACAGAATTGATCATCTCAATTAATTAAAAGCAAACATAAAATCTTACAGCATAAACACTAAAACAAAAATCTAACATCTAGAATCCTAAATTGGAAATGCAAAATTTAATTTAAGTATTTTAAACAACATTTATTATAAAAAAACATAAATGTCATAAATAAAAATAAGATTTGAGATGAGAAAACAATCAGTGCTTCATAGATAAAAATAAATGCAAAACTGTAGGACAGGTAATTTCAAACCATTCAAAGAAACATTAAACCAATCAAAAATAGTCTGGACCCTGGACATGAATAGTTTATATTAACCAATTAAACATTTACAAGAGACAATGGTAAACTACTCTTTTTCATTGATTGCCATACTACCTCCTAGGCACAGCTGAAGTATTTATAACTGAAATCCTCATTTTTAATGCAAGGTCCAGATTCCTGCTTCCAGAAAATGTAAATAAGCTCTATGTGCTAATTTATTTTATTTAATTATTTTGTGCCAGTCTTTGTAGGGGACACATGAAGAATCAAAGAAAAACATTTATTTCTGCTTTGCCTAATTCAGAACTCACTCTTGGTTGAAAACTTCAGAAATTGGTTATAAATAGTTAAGTTGCTGAGAACAAAGAATACTGTTATTTCATACAATGGAAAACCTATAAACAGGAACAAAAGTTAAAGAGATCTTTATTTGCAAAAATCTGAATATTCAAAGGTAATTTAATATACTGAAAGATTTAGACAATTTTGCACATGCTTATGACAGAAAACATTCTCTAAAAATATGTAAAACTGTATATGTTAATTCTCCAGGTTATCTATAGCTCCATTATGAGAATAAATTGAAGGCCAAGAAATAATTATAAACAAATCCCCTTGAGAGTTAAGGAGGTTTTTTAATACATATCCAGTATTAAAAAATAATAGTCTTATTATTATTATTATCATTAGTATTATTATTTATTATACCATAAATTCTGGGTCACAGGTTCAGAAAATGCAGGTTTCTTATACAGTTGTACATTTGCCATGGTGGTTTGCTGCATGTCAACCTATTATATGCATTAGGTATTTCTCCTATTGCTACCCCTCCCTTCACCTCCACCCCTCGACAGGATCAAGTTTGTGATGTTCCCCACCCTGTGTCCATGTGTTCTCATTGTTCAACTCTCACTAATGACTGAGAACAGGCAGTGTTTGGTTTTCTGTTCATCATTAGTTTTTTGAGAGTGATGATTTCCACATTTACCCCTGTTTCTTTGTTGATCCACTTTGTTAATTTACCAGTGAAAGAAAGGCAAAAATCTTCAGCAGAATATAGTCAGTGATAGCCACATCAAAAATATAGTCAGTTAAGAGTGATGACAAAGAAAATTGTAAAACCAGAAAGGGATAAGTAACTTGTTATGTTCAAGAAAGTCTCAATTAAATTTAACAGATGGCTGCTCAGTAGAAACTCTAGAAGTTAGAAAATAGTAGAATAACCAAATTTTAATGGAAAAAAAATGAGATCAAACCTGACACCTATAACTGGTAAAATGATAATCAAGCAAAAATGTCTAGATAAAAGAGGTAGAAAAATTAATGACTACCCTTTCACTAAAGAAAAAATGCTATTATGATTAAAACTCTGACAAAGTTAACAATTAATAGTAAATTGAGAAGGATGAAAATGTAGAAGAGCAGCAAATTTTGGTATTGTTAAAAAAAACTTTTGATCTTTCAAACAAGTTAGTATCATTCAAAGTAGATTTTAAATTTACAGTAGAAATTCAAGTTTCAAATATAATGATTTAGTATAAAAGTACAAAATAATGTTTTTAAAATCAACCATGTTATTGAAATGAGCAAAGGATGATTTGAAGTACAAATAAAATAAAATAAAATGTAGAAAACAAACAAGTAAATTTCTGATAGTAATATTTTAAGTGCATTTTCTTTTAAATGTGAGCTCTTGCATAAAAAGGCACAGATGGTTGCAAATGCACTTTTAAAAGAAGAATGTATTTATATTATTTCTATGGAAGTCTTACTTTAGGTGCAAAGACACAGAGGCCAAATGTAAAATAAACTAAGATTTTAGGAAAAGCATGACAATGGACTACAGAACACTGTATATCTGTCTTTTCAACTCTACAATAGGTGCAGCGGCAGAATCAGAATGTTCAAATTATCTGTAATTCCAGAGCCTATCTGAAGGTTTACAGCTTACAAAAGAAGATTTTTATACTAAACATCAATTAAATTTTGTTAAATTTATAGCACAGATTAACAACATTTTCTTATTCTTTATAACCACCGCTGAGGTATGTGGCCTAACAAATACTTCTGGAGAAGCTTGCAAAAGCCCATGATAAGAAAAAAAATAAAAAAAGGTGCTTCAAACCTCAGGAGGACTTGTGGACTGAACGCAGCTTCTAATATGTAGGTTCCAACAGAGGTAGTGTTTGTTTCATTTCCTAAACATTTTGCAGGCTTTTTCTTCTCCTGCTTAAGCAGCTTTCAGAAGATTTAAAGAACTAGAACTTATTTTTTTGTAATTTTTTTTAATTTCTCTTAAGAGATTAGACATTTACGGACAAAAATATTCAAAGGTAAACACATATCAATGAAAATTTAGAATAAATTGAGATGTTAACCTTATGTGCTCCCAATCAGTGCAGACAGAAAACTAAACAAACAAACAAAACAAGAAGTTTAGTAACACTGATTTTCTGGACAGAAAGAGCCTATACAATGAATTTTAAAAATCTAGTCAACCACAGGGGGAGAAAATTTGACTTTCAATATTATGGCATTTAAAAATTCAAATAACCTTTATAAATACAAACAAAATCATAAACCAAAAAGTGAAATATGAATCTACAGTTCACTGAAGAAAAAAAATCAATAAATAACTACAAGAAATTGTCCTGGACTGTCTAAATGGCAGTCTTACTAAAGAATAATTTTTGGGCCTGGCATAGTAGCTCATGCCTATAATCTCAGCACTTTAGGAGGCCGAGACATTCAAATCACAAAGTCAAGAGATGGAGACCACACTGGTCAACATGGTGAAACATCATCTCTATCAATATTTAGCTGTGTGGTAGTGCACCTTTGTAGTTTCA
>NW_016108208.1:55832-60686 GCF_001604975.1 Cebus imitator | reverse complement strand
AAAAATATGTAAAAAATGTAAACACTGTCAAAGAGGCATACATAAGCATTTTGGAAATTTAAGGACAAAAGACAAAAAATCAGGGAGACTACTAAAAAATGTTCAAGTATGTCACAAACTTGAGAAAAGGAAAAACAGCAAAGAAGTTTAAGAAACTTCAAGTAAGACAAACTCAAAGTAACACACTCAAACCTACATGATTATCAGCACCAATTCCACAGAAATACAAACTACCATTAGAGAATACTACAAACCACTCTATGCATACAAACCAGAAAATCTAGAAGAAGTGGATAAATTGTATTCGTGATGAAGTTGCAATTGCTGTGCTGAAGATTTGATGGTGATTGGCTGGAAGATTAGTCTATAGGAAGAACAGTTTTACAAATGTTTACATTTGGGATTGAAATAAACTTTTATTGATTGAATACCAAGTTAAAAATACATAATTATTAAACTTTTTAAAAGAAATAAAAAGAAAATATTTCAAGAAGCAAGATAAGTGATTACAAATTAATAAGGCTATCAACAATAAACAGCAGGTTTATTTTCTAAAAACTCTGTGGCCAGAAAGCAGTAGACTAATATATTCCAAGAGATGTAAGAAAAATTCTTCAAACAGAAATATTGTGTTAAAACAATGCTTCCAGTAAAAGTGAGGGAGAAAATATTACATTTTCAAATAAAAGCTGGGGTGTATTACCAGCTTTAAGAAATACTTTAAGAAATATTTACACTACACTTTAAGAAATACTTTATTGGATACTTCAGGGTAAAATGAACAAACACTGAATGGTGTATAAATAAAAAATAATCAAGGTAAATATAAACACTTTGACAATTATAAAGGATAAAATAAATTTAAAATGTGTACTATCACAATTTGTTCTCCAGATAATTTAAAACACGAATATATATATATATATATATATATTCGTGTTTTAAATATAATATATACATATATATTATAATATATAAAAATATGTATAATATATATAAATATATATAAATAATAATTTATATATTATATTTAAAAATATATATATATATATTTTAAAAACGGTCACCTATTTGGTTTTAGACATACAATGCATAGAGGTATAATTTTGAGAATGGAATAAGTGTAACAGTAGGAGTCAAGCTATACAGGAATAAGGGTTCTGTGTGTTATTGAAGGTAAACTAGCATAACTTTAAAAATATATTTTTAGAAGGTTCAATGTTATTATTATAGCAACAGCAATAGAAAGAGTAACAGGCAGGTAGAAAGCTTCCTGCACTACACCACAGGGCAGGAGCTGTGGATTCAGCTGCTCTTACCTGAGAACATTTAGCCAGCTATCTTGGCACTACGCAATCAAGCCCAAGTTTTCTCACCAGGAAGTAAGTGTGGAGAGCCTAAGTCACATAACATAGCTGCTTCTTCACACAACTTTTAGCACATAAGAGGCCACTAAGTGGAAGAGGCTTATCTATATCAAACACCTAATAAAGAACTGGAGGTAGAAAGAAGTGGCTACATGGAGACTGAACTGATACAAACTTGGCACATCAACTGCCTCCATTCTCTCTTTCTTCATGACTTCCCAGGATTTTAGCTTGAAATTACCCTTGATAAAAGACAAAATGAAACAAAAACAATGAAGACAGAGTATTTAGTTCAGTGCAAAGCTTATGACAAACAGAATGACACTTGGGAGCCAGAGCAGAATCTTGTGAACTGTGAAATATGTATTTGTGACTTTAACAGGTGACAGACTGAAAAACAGAACAAAAGGACACAGACTGGAACAAGTAGAAATTTTTAAAATAATGCCAACAGTGGAGCTTTCAGGTCTACCAACAGCAGTTGTCTAAGAACTCTCCTAAAACATCATTGACTGGCAGACATCACAAATCCAAAAACAGCCAGTGTTTTCCTGACAGCCAGAGCATTAGAAAAAACACCACTTCAGCTGTCTGACCTGAAAAATATGGAGCTGTTAAATTGAACTATCAAGACACTTGCCCCTTAGATACTCTTTAACAGCAACACAAACCCAAGAAACTGGAACCTATTGCACCAGATAAGCAGGACAAGGTATTCAAGGTGACAACAGAGAAGCCTGTCAGAGTCTCATCAGATCCTGGTGCAGAACAGCCTGGAATAGAAAAGAGGACCCAGACACACCCACTAATGTTTCAGATGTCTAGCATGGCTACTGCTTCATGAACACAAACTCAACTAACATGGAAGGCGTATTGGTATTAATGGACCCCTTAGCAGCCAAGGGGTCCATTAATACCAACAGCAAATATGCATACATCTGTTTGAATTGTGAGAAGTACGCAAAGAAACATTATTGATGAAGGAGAAGACCAGCCTTTTATCAAAAGGATGTATTTCACTATAAGTCTAAAAGAAATTGCCAGCAGATACAGAGGCATTGTAGTAAAGAAAGATGATTGATTACTCAGATATTGCTATCTACTGCACTGACAGTAAAAAAAAAAAAATGCAATGAACACAGAAGTAATTAAAGAAATTATGAATGCTCTGGAAAGGGCTAATGCAGATGACAGCAACCTCATGCTGTTCAGCACAGCTGGCAGTGTCTTTTGCTGTGGCCTTGATTGTGGGTACATTGTGAAGCATTTAAGGAATAACAGAAACAAAACAAACATTGAATTGGTGGACATCATCACGAACTTTGTGAACAATTTCATTCAATTTTAAAAGCCTGTTGCTGCATTAGCCAATGGCCTAACCATTGGACTAGGTGCATCCATGCTGCCCCTTTGTGACTTGGTCTGAGCTACAGAAAAGCCTTGGTTTCCACTACCTTGTAAGACCTTTGGACAGAGTCCAGATGTCTGTGCTACTGTTACATTTCCAAATAACCTGAGTGAAGCCTCTGCCAATGAAAGGTTGATTGGTGGGTGAAAGCTGACAGCATGGGGGGCATGTGCCGAAGTCCTGGTCTCTCAGGTGTTTTCAACTTCCACCCAAGAGGTTATGATTCAAATTAAGAAGCCTGCCTCCTGTAATCCAGTTATGTTGGAGGAATGTATGGCCCTTGTGTACTGTAATATTAAATGTAATTGGAACAGGCCAGTGAGAGAGAGTGTGAAGTACTAAAGAAAATTTGGAGCTCAGCACAAACGTTAGAGGTCATTTTAGAATATGTGCAAAAGAAATTTGATTCATTTATTGTCAGTATATCTGCTCAGAACACAATAACTGAACTGTGTGGAATACATCATTAACTGCAAGATGCCTTAATCTATCTCTATAGCCCCCCAAAATTTCAATTATAACTAAGGTTTTGAAGTAGAACTGAAAATGTTTAAGCTATTTATTTAATATAATCCAGGCATTTTTAAGCACTATACATTTAAAATAAATAATAAAATTGTTACTTTCTCAAATGTCATAATTTTGTGTACATTTAAGCCCAAGTATAAAAGCAGACTGTTGAGCACTAGCCTGTTCTTTTAAGCCCTAAATTTCATTGATGGCTGCTACTAGATAAAAGACCAGAATTGTGTTTTATTAGAATTGAGTGACAGAAAAATCTGTAAAAATATTTATTCTTCTTATTTTTATCTCCTAGAATGCAGAGCCTAATGGGGTATGAGGCAGCCTTTTCTTCTCTTCTCTAAATAGAGACATAGAAACATCTGAGATGATGACTTTTACTTTACAGTGACAAAAATACTGCAGAGACATAAAATTCTAAATTAAAAGACTTGTATTTTAGGATAAAAATGTTCAACACAAAATTTACTGATGCTCTTTTGCCCAAACTGAACATATGTTTCACTTTATGCTAAGATAACAATTGATTTTCTTTTTCTTCATAAAAGTCTAGCTCTTACCTAGTTAACAACTTCTTTTAAAACAAAGAAAAGAAATCTAAACTATATATAACGTTTAAAATTATTGGTGTCTACTATTATGTGCACAAAATTTTCTAGAACACTCTACATTTTTAGTTGTTCAGAAGCTGCCTGAATCTTGTTCTTGGGTTTTTTATGGAGGCTCTATTACATTAGCATAATTGAATAATCCACTGGCCACTGGTGATCATGTGACTTTTGTCACAGAGCCTTTAGAGTGTTGATTCACCAGCCAAAAATCTCTGTGTATGATGGCACAATTGCTCAAATTTCTCATGGCTGTTAAATTTATTTTACTCATTCAATTTGGCAGGTTACCCACAACTCAAACTGCAGGCCCATATACTATTCCTACTATGGGTGAGCCAGGCACAGAGTAGAGAGAGGTGCATGAGTGAGTGACTGTTGAGTCAAGCCATTGCATGCAGGTAGGCCCATATGCTTTGATAAGCTGACAAGGTCCAAGCACCAGCACAGGTGTTTGTATTCTGCCAGTCTGTGGCTAAATTAGGCATACCACTAGTTGTTTCCCCTGCAGGCACTGGGTAATCCAGTTGTGCTGACATCCAGAAGCCTAGAAATGTCAGAAACTGCAGAGCTTCCAAAATGATGTCACAGCCCTGGCTTCTGAAAGGTTTAGGTCTGTGCTCTTTTCAGGGCTGAAAACCTGCTTTATTTTATTTTATTTTTGTTTTTATTTTTATTTTTGGTAAGCAACAATATGGTAATTTTGTGTGTTTTAGCCCTATTTGTTTGACTAATTTTTCAGTTTTACAATCTAGTTGTGAGTCCTTGTGCCATATTCAATAAGAATGAGGTATGTCAACAATAGAAAAAGCACCTCAGGAGACCCAAAGTGGCAGTCCCTTTTCAAAAGAAGGACATATTTGTATCTGTGCAACACTCAATAAAGAGGAGACACAGAATGAAGAACTCCAATCTTGAAGGTGGGTTGTGCCGACATCTCTGCAGCCCT
>NW_016108208.1:53451-55707 GCF_001604975.1 Cebus imitator | reverse complement strand
TAGCTCCATTTGCAAGCAGGTTATTCCATGATCTCCCTTACTGGAGAGGAGACCTATCTAACCACAGACTTGTAATCCCAATAAGTGTACAATTCTCAGTGGAGAGGAGACCCACAGTTAATAGCTCCATTTGCAAGCAGGTTATTCCATGATCTGCCTGAGTCTGGAGTTCATGTGGGCTTCATGCAGTAGAAAGAATGTGCCTCATGTTCCATGGGTGGCTATGGGTGGGGCTAGAAAGAGGCATAAGTTCTCCCTGTAATCTCCAGAACATGCAGCCTGCTGCCTAGACTTCAGACAATCCACTACTTAAATATTCCTTTAGGGATGGTTCACTAAGGAACATTTCCTTTCTGTCTAGGTGCCTATCTGTCTTCTGCTACAGTTCATGGTGCCAATACAGTTTACACAGAAAAATCTCCAGGCCAATACCAAGCTGCCTTTAGTCCTGCCCAACTCCCTGAGCCTCCTATGCTCACTGGTGCCCAAGAACTAGAGAAAACTGAGGTGGCAGAGAGCTGTTCTGTCAGTATAAACTCAAGTGTGAGCACAACTGGTGAGGCCATGACAGCACCTGGGCTGAGCCATAAATTTGCTTCAATGTCAGAGGGGGCACTGGGAGCTGGAAGAGGCCAGGCAATGAGAGCATGCACTTCAGAACCTTTTTGGGATTGATGGTCCCAGTTCTGGAAAACACAGAGACACCTGAGTCTGCAGCTGTGGCTAGCAACTGCAACTGTGCCTGAGTAGGTGGGGCACAGCCCTGGGTTTCTCTCCCTCATTGCACCTGGCATTTTGGCAGCAGCCCCTTCAAATGGGTTGCTGCTACCATTACTTACAGCACTTCTCCCATTCCCGAATGATGCAGCGTGAACCTGAGAGTCTCTACTCTCTGATTATGACTTTTTCTTTATATTCACAAACCCCAACCTGAAGCTGTCCATCAACATTAGCATATAAAATAACAGCACTTTAGAGATTCCAAAGATTTTAGGAGTTCTATATTAGAAAACAAAGAGCCAACCACCTACAAGTCATTCTTTCAGCTTCTGCTTTTCCCTAGCCCAATGTCCCAGACAAAGCTTTTACTTCAGTCTCAGTTTTTCTAATCCAGGTCCTAAACCAAACTGAGTTGTGCTTTCTTCAAGACAGCTCACAGACAACTCAGAACATGTCTATCTTTACAGTTCATAAAAATACCAGACTCAGCCCTATAGCTGGAAAATCTCGAGCCCTCTCTTTACTGTGGAGAGCTTATTTATTTTGCTTGTTAAATTTTTGTTCTTAGCTGAAGTTTGTGTCCAGGAAGCTTAATTATCTTGGCCATGGGGCATCACGTCAGCCAGTAATTGGTCCCAGGCCAAGCCTTCATGCCAAGTTTCCGCGTTAGGTCCTGTTTGGTTTAGGTCCCAAGTCAAGGGCCAACCAACATAAGTCACATCTATGAATTATCACTTCAGCTTCTGATAAATTTCACATTTTTTAATTTTTTCATCTTTAGAAACCCTGAAGCCCAGTCTCATGCAAACCACTCAACCCCAAATCCACCATAAAGAGCTTTTTACTTTCATTTTTTAAATTTTTGCTTTAAAAAATGAAAGCTGTATTGGGTGCGTATCATTAGCTCTTCTTGTTGCATTGATCCTTTCACCATTATGTAATGTCCTTCTTGGTCTCTTTTGATCTTTGTTGCTTCAAAGTCTAATTTATCAGAGATGAGAATTGAAACTCCTGCTTTTTTTGCTCTCCATTTTCTTGATAAATCTTCCTCCATCCCTTTATTTTGAGCCTTTGTGTATCCTTGCATGTGAGATGGGTTTCCTGAATACAGCACACCGATGTGTTTTGGCTTTTTATCCAATTTGCCAGTCTGTGTCTTTTGATTGGGGCATTTAGTCCATTTACATTTAGGGTTAATATTGTTATGTGTGAATTTGATACTGCCATTTTGGTGCTAGCTGGCTGTTTTGCCCATTAGTTGATGCAGATTCTTCATTGTGTTTGATTCTCTTTACCATTTGGCATGTTTTTGGAGTTGCTGGTACTGGTTGTTACTTATATGTGTAGAGCATCTTTCAGGAGCTCTTGTAAAGCTGGCCTGGTAGTGATGAAATCTCTGAGTACTTGCATGTTTACAAAGGATTTTATTTTTCCTTCACTAACGAAGCTTAGTTTGGCTGGACAGGAGATTCTGGGTTGAAAGTTCTTTTCTTTAAGGATGTTGAATATTGGCCCCCACTCTCTTCTGGCTTGTAG
>NW_016108208.1:42368-52986 GCF_001604975.1 Cebus imitator | reverse complement strand
TTTGTGCATGATTCGGGAAGTTCTCGTGTTGTGTTTTTCACCTCCATCAATTCACTTATATTCCTTTCTATTTTCTCCATTCTCGTTAGCATTTCATCAAATCTTTTTTCAAGGTTCGTAGTTCCTTTGCATTGGGTTACAACATGTTCTTTTAGTTCACAGAAGTTTCTTACTACCCACCTTCTGAAGTCTGATTCTGTCATTTCATCGCACTCATTCTCCATCCAACCTTGTTCCCTTACTGGTGAGGAGTTGTGATCCCTTTTAGGAAGAGAGGTGTTCTGGTTTTGGGTGTTTTCATCCTTTTTGCACTGGTTTCTTCCCATCTTTATGGATTTATCCACCTGTTATCTTTGTAGTTGCTGCCTTTCAGATTGGGTCTCTGATTGGACATTCTGTTTGTTGAAGATGAAGTTATTTCTGTTTCTTGGTTTTCCTTCAGACAGTCTGGTCCCTCTGCTGTAGGTCTGCTGAGGTCCACTCCAGGCCCTGCTTGCCTGGGGATCACCTGTCGCAGCATCAGCACTTTCACTGGGAGCTACAATCCTGAACTGTTCCTAAGCAGCCATCTTGGATCCGCCTCCACAAATATTCTTTGAAATTTGTCTTATTTCAATTGAAAGTAATCAAGACTTTAAAATGAGTTTCAGACATTAGTTTAATCATTCTCATTATACACTTTTAGTACTTATAAATCATGCCACTTATTTAGTTAATTTTCTGTTCATAAAGGATATAAATTTGAGAAATTTCTATATTTTCAAGCTTTTTGTCTTTCAGTCCTATGCTTCCAACTTTATATTTTAAAACATTGCCCAAGCGTCCTCCACGTCAGGGATGCCAACCTCTTGTCTGTCCACTCCTTCCTCTTGCAAATCTCTGTTTTCCTGTGGGTCTTCTCTTTCTTGAAAAACACAGTGTTCCCTCCCTGCCAGCACTTTGAAATAATGGTTTCTTTGCTTGTGCTACTTTTATTGCTTTTCCATCCAAAAACTAAAAGTATTAAGCACAACCATCAGCAACACTGCCACATTTGAACTAATCATATTTTACAGACATTTTTACATCAACTGTGTTTACATTCTAGATATTTTCTCCTAAACAAACTTTATTTTTGCTGAAATGCCCACGTTGTGAACAGTGCAAAACCTGCAGCAATCACTGAGTCCATGCATTCTGTTAAGCAGTTCTTCCTATCTTGAAACGTCTTGTGCTATTTCTTGGCCCAGAATAGTTTCCCCAGTTTTTTGCACAGTTGCTTCCTTCCTAGTGTTCCAAAGTCAGCCACAATTTCCGAAACTGTAAGCTCCCCCTGAAAACCCTAAGTACCTTCTTTATTTCCCTTCTCAACACTTATCTGCATATAACACTTATTTTAATTTTTCTGTAATAAAACATGTGAGACAAGGCAATTTGGAAAAGACATCTACACAAATTAACCCTTCTAGAGCATGAAAACTGGGGGAAAATGGCCAAACATTACGATACATAAGTCAAAAGTATTTCCATACCTAGCATGAAACCTGAACCAAATCAACCACACCTTAAAATATGAGAGGATAAGGGTGAATAAAAATACACTGTCTGCTATGTACCAGGAAGTGAATTAAACAGAAGAGAAAGAAAATCAATTCAAAAAATTTAAAGATGCACTAAAGACAATTTGATGATCAAGTGACTAATACATGATGTGGTGAGCACAAAATTCCTATAATGGACACTGAGAAACATAAAATAGAAAATCTAAGTTGTTCTTAAAGGTAAATTGCCATTTGTCCAACATTTACACGGAAGAATAATACTCATATGGTCCAGAAAAACATATTGAGGATGGCATCAAGTATATCAGGAACTAAAAACAGATTGGGATAATGTTATAAAATAAAAAAGCTCCAGGGCATCTCCAATGGAATGATCTTGACTGCAACGTAAAGGAATTCAGTAGGAAAGAGAATGGCATAAAAGTTTAAAGCTGTAACAAATACAGAGCTTCTAGAATTTCAGTCTCCACAGGACAAGATGCCATTGTTTGGATCAAAGCATGTCCTAGAAGACAATGGAAAAATTAATAAGGAGGTATGCATGTTACCTAGTAAATAGGTATGCATGTCACGCTGGTTACAGGAGGAAAAAAAAAGTCTTTAGGAGACGGGCACAAGGATGGGGAAAAAATGTCAGTTACTTGTTCTGTTAGCCAACTTCAATGTTCTCGTATTATTTTCTATTTTCAAGTGCTTAACAATTCCTTAAATGTAACGGTCTTGTTTAAATGAACTTTCTCAAGAATGCATTTTCAGAAAATGGGAGAGGATCATTCCTTCTTGTGAGTCTGTCTAGATATCTACATACAGAAGATTTATTTTCTGTAAGTGTGTCTAGATGTCTATCCACAGTTTCTCTGTGCTATTGACATTTTACTATGAATTGGATGTAATTCCATTAATAGCCATTTAATAAACATGACATTTTTCTTATTTTCATGAGAGTTCCAAGTTTTAAAGCTGTTCAAAAGCTTTGCAAACCTATTTACACTCATATTGTAATAAACATATACAAATTGGATTACCATGAGGAAATTTACATATGTTCATTCCAATATCCTTCCAACTACACTTGTATTTATATGTCCAAGGAAGAGGATAGCTAAACCATTTCCATTCATATGTCATTATACTATTTTCAAAGTGTACTAGTACTAAAAATACCTAGATATGCTGTTAATTGAAGAACAGAGTTAGCATAGCACTAATAAGGGAAACTTACCTTTCCATTCAAATCTCTGGCAGCAGGCTTAGTATCTACAGGGTTCTCAAAAGTAATGAATTCAAACCCTCTTCACTTCCTGCTTCGATCTTTCAACAAAAGCACTAAAATATATGAAAACCTTTTCATTTATATAATGGACTTATGATAGTACTAGCTATCTGAATGTTACATCAAAAAACAAGCAAATTGCACTTCACATCCTTACTATGATTCTTAACACTACGCCACCCCTAGAGACAGCCTATTTTATTCCATTTCATTCCCTACCACCAAACAAATTTACTTTTGCTTGTATTGTGATAACATAGCTTGTGCATGCCTAACTGACTCCATCTTAGCCATGAGCCTGACATGCTCCGTTCTGCTTCTCCCTCCCTGCCTCGGCCCCCTCCAGGTGCATTCCTGGGTCACATTGCATTCAAAGCTTTGAATCCTTAAGAGTAGTTCACACTGTTCCCAGTACCTATAACCATTGTAACCACTCCCTGCTTGGCAAGTCTACCTCTACTGTCAATGCCCTCCTTGGTGACTGAGTGTATGGAAAGTTCCCTCTTCTACCTCCCTCAATGTTTGTATGCAAATACCCTTAGCAACCAACCATCCTGGGAACCTCCTGCCCCTGGTTACCAGCTTCCTTACTAACTTGCTTGTTCTGCTTCTGTAAAATTCTGCTTCAGCTAGGCTCCCCCTCCCCTACCTAAATCAAGGTATAAAGGGAAATCAAGCTCCTTTGTCGGGGCTGAAAGATTTTGAGGGTGAGCTGACTCTCAATCCCTGGCAAATAAAGGACTCTTAATTTGGAACTTAGAGAGTTGTGCTCCCCTTCTAACACACTCGGTTACAAAACTCGGTTATCCCATTGGCAGTACTGTGCAGGTGAACTTTACCACAGACCCTTCAACTGCTGCCATGAGAATATTCTGAATACCAAATAGAAACTTCAAAACAGGAGTTTAAAAACAAACAAAAAAAATTATGTAATCAATTACACATATGAAGTATATGTTTACTTTGGGGAAAAATACATATATGTTGGTTTTAAGGGTTACCTTCTGACACGGGACCATGTCTCCCAAATACTGCTTTTAGCACCTTTTCATTGGCTTCTCTAGTGAGCTGACCAATGAAAAGCTTGCCAGGGCGATCTGCTTCCATAATTTTGCTGTAAATGGTAAAAAAGTAAATCTATATTTAGATAACAATAAAAAGGTGAAAAGATTAAATTTTATTACATCCTTTGTTGAAAACTGATGTGAAATTCCCTTAAAGGGGCTGACCTCTTTTAATTTACCTTACTCCCTATATGAAAAATCTGTAACATAAAGAGCAAAAGGGGGAATGGCTTCAAGGATTAATGGTGCATTTCACCACATACCTGGGAAAAATTCTTTAGGAAAACTAGATAAGAGAGGCTATTCTAATTTTACAAAGTGGAAATACACAAGATTCACCAATTTAAATTGTTTTCCTTGAAAATTATATATTTATGAAGTACAATTTTTTTAAGAGGTAAGTTTCCTGTTGCCAATGTACTCTGCTCCCTGCAGCCTCCTCCACCCAGCCTCAAGTGATTCTGTCACATCTCAGCTTCGGTGTATGTGTTTTTAAATACATCCAGATTGCCCCATGTTGCTAGCAGATCTGGGTAGTTGTGTGTGTGTGTGTGTGTGTGTGCAGGAGTGTGTGCAGGGGTGTATGTGCTTGTGTGTGTCTTTAAATAGACGCAGGTTGTACCATGCTGATCAACTTTGAAACTCCTGGGCTCAATCACTTGAGCCCACTCAATCACATGTGCCAGCATGGTGCTACCAAAGTGATGGGTTTTCAAGGGTGAACTGCCATGCAAAACCTGATATTTTGATAAATGATTAAATTGAGCTACTTAAACTACATGCTTTCTTGGGGGACAACCTTTTAAATATTATACAATCTTTTAGTGATTTGAAATATACACTAATGAGATCGGGTATCCACAAACTCTGGCTTTCAGCCATAAGTATCTTTGGCCTTTCAGGGACCCAGCTGCAAAAGAAGTGGTGAAGCACTCTAAGTCTCTGAGCCCCACCTCCGGTGGGATCAGCAGAGGCTAGGAGCAGTACTCTGGCCTACGCATGCGAGAAATCTCAGTGGCAATCTCCTTATGAGAATGTAACTTCTGAGAATGACATTAGGTGCCACAGCTGCATGACACCGTCCTCCCTGTCACCCTGCTGCCCAACACTGCGCTCCACTCAGCCGCACCAAAACTGGCCCATCACGCTGTTCTGAGCAGAAGCCCCGCCCTACCCCGTGCCCCTTGGTAAGCTGCCGCCTCTCTGCTCCGCAGCAGGTCCACTAGCTGCCTTCTTCCCCTTACCAACCCCTTGTCTGTGGGAAAGCTGCCTTCCTCTAAGCCAGTCCCTGGTGCCAGAATGGCAACAGATTAAAGGACCCCCATTACGTTACTTGGGCTAGTCTCCAACTCGTGACCTCAAGTCAATCTTACACCTTCCCTTCCGAAAATGTTGGGATTACAGGAGTACCTCAGTTTGCCAGGTTAATACAAACCCTTAGGCGCATCTATTTGCTTCCGTTTTTGGCTATCTACCGCCACTTATCTCCATTACAAACACTTCTTCGATTTAAATTATTTACGGTACCAGAGATACATGAAACATCTTTCAAACACTGTCATAGAAGGAGGGAGACAATTACAGGTTTAAAAGAGGCAAATTTAAACTGATTATTCATGGTTCCAGACTTCTACGTACTCGAAAGTAATGCAATTTATGTGAAACTTTGCTAAGTCCTGTGAAGAAAATCGGAAATTTGAAATGTGCTAACTAAAAGTACAAGTTTTCTTGTTTTTCCCCTCACAGTACATAAGTACACTGCCTGTGTGTGTGAGTCAGGACCACATTCACAGAGAAAAACTGTTTCAGTAAAAAGTGCACAGGAAAACAATGTTACCCCAGGTCCACCTCCCACAAGTTGCCCTCTCATCGGACATGTCCAACAGTAACAGGAAGAATCCTCAAGAAATGTCAATGAATTTAACAAACCTGAGTTTCACACGAGCACTAAGGACGACCCCCTCTCTACCGTCCCCTCCCATAATTCAACACCCACACACTGAAAACCCCAGCCCCTTTCGTTGACAGCATCTGAACACCTCGCTGTGTTTGTATTCTTGCCGAGAGGCTAACCTGACCAGAGAAACAGAAATTACAGGCGCTTCTCAGTAGGACAAACAGCCTCTGGGTCACCCGGCCCTCAGGGTGTATGCACCTGGCTTTGGAACACCTCTGGCGCCACTGCCAGGTGAGAGGCCTGGAGCACAACTGTCCTGGAAAGATCCCCCCACAGCCCTACGGAAGTATCCAAAACAGCCTCTCTCGGCAGCCAATCAGTGCAACAGTGGGTGGGTGTCTTCCGGGGTGGGGCAGCGTGCAGAGGGGCATTGCCACATCCAGGTGTCCTGCAGCTCCACCCTCCTGGGGTAATCCAAGAGTGAAGAGCTGTCAGAGTTTCTGCCCAGTGGCTCTGGGTTCACGTGCAGGCCAGGCGGGCAGCCAGCCCTTTCGAATTGTGGCCATGGAAGTCTGACTGCCTAACTGCCATCATGACTGTGGCAGGCCATGGACCCACAGCCAACCCATGAAACATCTCACTTCCTTAGGCAGGCCAGGCAGGTGGTACTGAACGCTGCAGATCCAGAGGAGAGGGAAAGGGACGAGTTCTGGCTGCCGGGGCAAGGGCAGCAGTGGAGGAGTCTTGGGGGAAGTGAGTGGGAGGTGAGTGGGAGGAAAGCCACCTGGACCCTTGCTGCTGTGGAGTTTTTCTGCACTCTTGGCAGATCTAGGCGAATACAGACCCCAAGTGCCATGCATCCTCCCTAAGGATGCTGGACTCCCAGAAGCATTCCTCTCATGCTGGGTCCTAAGCCCACCAGAGGCCAGCTGCCAGGGTCACTCATGGGTGGACTGTGTACACGCTGTGCGCATGCAAGATACTGCATTGCTGACCCAGAAGTTCCTGCCAGCGGGCAACAGTGGCATGCACCGCTGCCGTCAGGGCTTTGCAAGTCCAGGGCCTTGCCCTGCATATTCTGTGCTGCTGGGCATAGCTGATCCCGCTGGGGCCCAGGGCCCCAAGGTGCATGCGTGGGACTGCAGCCCAGTGGGGCATCCCAGGATCCCTGGGTCCACGTAGCTTTAGCAACAGATTCTCAGCAGGGCAAGGCCCATGGGTTTTTCAAGGACTGGTCCCCACAGTGTAGGGGTTCCCTGGCCTGTGTTGAGCAGCAGAGGCAGGTGTCTGTCAGAGGCCGGAGGAGGGTATTGTGTTCAGCCTGGAAGTAGGAGAGGGTGACAAGTGCACAGAGCCAGGGTGGGGGGAGTGTGGGGGGTCGGCCTTGTGGAGGGAGGTGGTGCTGGTGGTGGACAACATCATGCAGTAGTGGAGGTGGTGGCAAAGGAGGAGGCTGACATGCAGCAGCAGGAGGAGGACCAGGGGGCACAGTGTATCCCTGGCCCTAGCACTCCTGGGCCAGATACAGACTCGCTGAAGACACTTGAGTTGGAGATTGGCTCCAGATATTTTGGACCAGAGCACTATGTTTGCAACTGCCCATTTGGGATGGCTGGCAGCAGGGGGTGAGCTCAGGCTTCTCAAGGCAGACCTTGCCAGAGCCAGGCCTAACCTTGGATAACCCCCAGCCCTCCTAAAAGCACAATACATGTATGTTTTAAGACATTTATCTTGATGATTGGTGAGAGGGTGGTGATTGAAACCAGCTCATTTCCCATATACCACTGAGGCCTGCTCAGCTTTGCTCAAGAGTATTCTTGACCCTGTAGTAGGAGCTCCTATGTGAATCAAGCCTTTTCAAGAGTTTCAGGTGGAAAGGCAAGGTATCTCAGGTTGGACCCAATGTTAAAATTTGAACCAGGCAAATTCTCATTAGAGACAAGGGACCAAAGACGGTGCCGATGGAATCTAATGTCTTTTGATGTTGACTTCAATCTAGTATAGCTCTTGTGGAGCCATTTAACTGTAACATTGGACCTGGGGAAGGCAGTGCACCCTCTGAAATTAGTGCTCCAAAGATTTGGATTTGATTTCCAGCCCTGTGCCACTCAGTCAGCCACTCACTTTCAAGTGACAAGCCTTAGGGCGGTGATTTTCTGTCTCTGCTTCTCAATTTCTACCCAGGGATTTCTGTGGGCCTTCAGGCACATTGGGAAATGATCCCTTTTCCAGCTTATTGCCTGGTTTGTTGAGTATGCTTGTCAATCTAGACTTTCCTACACCTATGGTTTTGGATTAACTCTGTTACCTCTTCCAGAAATTAACAGAGAAAATTGACAGTTGATTGACAAGAATGAGAATCTGTTCTAAAGAATTCAAATATAACTGAATCCTTTATTACTAAAAGAATGCTCAACTGAAGTGGACACATATCACTCATTTTGACTTCATTAGCTATAGCACTTAGAGACAACTTTTTCAAAATACGCAGCTAAAACTGTCCCTGCTTTAAGTGCTAGACAAGTTTTTTAAAATTCACATCTATAAGTCTTCCTGCTTTCAGTGCTTTAGTTGTGTATTTTGGAAAATTGTGTGATCTGCAATAAAAAGTTTGTTTTTTTGTTACTTTTGGTCCCCAGGAGAAATTTGAGTCCTTTTCAGAGATCATTGGAGACACATGATTCCTTTGCAGGCCTCTAGGCTGCCTCTGAGGGTGAAATGACAGTGTGAAACACTTTCGGATGTGGCCTAGGTTTTGGTTATTACAAATAAAACTGCTATGAACATGCATACACAAGGTTATAAGGTTAAAGGAGCGCAGTTACAGAAAGAATATTTTCTTTCAGAACTTTGGTGTAGAATGGCTTAATCAAATGATAAGTGTATGTTTGACTATTTAAGAAAATGCCAAAATATTTCATGAAGTAGCTGTATCATTGCACATTCCCACTAACGTTTTCTCCATAGACAAACCCTCCAAAGGCCTGGATGGAAAACCTCTCTGTAAATATTTCAGAATTCATGTGAGGGAGGGAGACTGGATCTGGTACTCTTGGTAAACCCTGTTCCTAGTATGACACCTCACTTCAGCTTTTACTGTGCCTCCACAACCTGGATTCTGACACTTTTTGACCCAGTTCCTACAGAGAAGAAATTAATTATCTCCTGAGACATCAAAAAGAGGAAATTACTTGGTTGCATGAAGTCAGAGAAAGAGACACAGAGGCCAGTTGTCCCTTTACAGATTTCTAGGCAATGCTTCATTTTCAGTGTCATGATTCCTAACCCCCTATAACTTCAGAAATACCTGGCATCTCCGATGTCTGAAATTTTCCAGGATTCTAAAAGATGAGTTAGCTTATTTCTCATTGGAATCCTTGCCTAGCTTCCCTTTACAGATTTCTAGGCAATGCTTCATTTTCAGTGTCATGATTCCTAACCCCCTATAACTTCAGAAATACCTGGCATCTCCGATGTCTGAAATTTTCCAGGATTCTAAAAGATGAGTTAGCTTATTTCTCATTGGAATCCTTGCCTAGCTTCCCTTTACAGATTTCTAGGCAATGCTTCATTTTCAGTGTCATGATTCCTAACCCCCTATAACTTCAGAAATACCTGGCATCTCTGATGTCTGAAATTTTCCAGGATTCTAAAAGATGAGTTATCTTATTTCTCATTGGAATCCTTGCCTAGCTTCCACTTAGGCAACACCTTTCTCTTTTCTGTAAAGTCAGCTATCACTTAGCAATTTTTCCTCTTCCAAAAGTTGATTAACTTATCTTGCTCTGTCACTTAATGTGGTATTATATTTCTCTTATTGCTTAGCTGACACTTCAGCAATGTTTGGAGAGGGAGCAGACATAAACAACTGAATTGTTACAGTGATGGAAAATAAAACTGCAAAACCCTTTCATGCATATTGGTTATTAGACTTTGCTACTCCAAGTCTCCTGCCCCTTCTAAGATCTCTGAATGTCTCCCATGATTTAGCAGCTAATGGGGTAATGTCTTGTGTAACAGGGGGGCTTCTAGGACCCTGCTCTAGAACTTACCTCTGTTTATTTTGATTGAGTGGCATGTGTTCTGATTGATCTGTAAGTTTCTTGAGTAGTCAGCATCTGGTTCTGGTTGATCCTGTCCATAATATGCTATGCTAATAATTTTGATATCACTCTTGAATAAAGGAAATCTAACCCATATCATCTGAGGAGGAATTGAATGAAATGATGTATGAGGTTAAGAGAGCAGTGTTAGGAAGGATATTTTAATTATTTTAAAATACAGTATGACTTAGTGACATGTTCAAAAAAGTCATAGATTTAGATCTAGGGCAGAATTAATTTCAATATGAACATGAACCTTCTAAAGGTTAAATCTTATCAAAGTTCAAATGAGCAATTTTATTTTTTCCCTAACCTTGGGAAGAATAATGTAGCTACAATTATATCTATCTCTAATATGTTATATACAACATAATATATGATTTTAAAATATAACATATATTCTATGTTTAGACTATAAAAGCAATACAGCCTTTTACAGCAGTGCATGCTGAAAAACTTAGCATGGTGGTTTATGTCTGTAATCCCAGCACTTTGGGAAGCCGAGGTGGGTAGATTACTTTAGCCCATGATTTTGAGTGGGCAACACGGTGAATCCCTGTCTCTACTAAAATACAAAATAATAATAAAAATTAGGTGGGTGTGGCAGCCTGCGCCTATAATCTGAGCTACTCAGGAGACTGAGGCACAAGAATTGCTTGAGCCTGGGAGGTGGAGGTTGCAGTGAGCTGAGATCATGCCACTGCACTCCAGCCTGGGCGACAGAGTGAGACTGTCTATCA
>NW_016108208.1:17858-42258 GCF_001604975.1 Cebus imitator | reverse complement strand
AAAAAAAAAAGAAAGAAAGAAAGAAAGAAAGAAAGAAAAATGTAGGAAGAAGAAAACAGAAAACTCTGTCATTTTACAACTGAGAAATGATGTGATACATTATTTCCATGTAATTATTTTTCTTAGTAAAATAATAAATTTGTCCTTTGAGGTTTTCCTATCTTATGTATTTGACATTTGAGACCTTATTTAAAATATCTACATTATAATGATTTCAGATCCCATCCTTTAGATCACAGGAGGCAGTCCATTCTTTCATCCAAGAAAATTCTGGAAATCACTAAAATGTATGTATACAATATGCATAACGTGTACCACAAATTGACCCATTGGCTGTATTTGGGAATTGTTTTGTTGGACTGTATTCTGCTTTTGTTTTAAATCTGTGGAATTCTTAGAGTACTTCACTAAATCCAATGGTTTCTCTGGGTCATACTCTTCCTCCATCAGTTTACTTACAGGATGATTATAAACCCCTCATTTAATTTTCCCAAATTGTATTTTAGGTGAGGCTATGCTGCGTCACAGAACTTGAGTAAATAGAGATACATAGAGCACAGTAGAGGGAGTATATTGCACTGCTATTAGAAATAGTTTCTCTTAGTATGTAGATACTAAACAAACCAGAGAGTTCATACCTTCCTCCTGGTAGGTTGCTGCTCAGTCAGTGACAACTCAGCTCCATCAGCATGTAACTTCTGCCATCTAGTACAATGTATACCAGGAGACAACCTTCCTGGATGCCAGAAAGAATAGCAGGTCCCCTCCCCTGTTGTTCAAGGAAGTCTTGCTTATTTAATGATCTTGTATGTTTGACAGTAATAGTAGCCATTCCTTCCTAAAATCCCCATACCCCACCTACAATGATGTGGTTAGGCTTTCCTGACCCAAGAAGCACATTCACGACAGTTGCTGTACATTTCTAAAAGATAAAACTATTTAGTCTTAACCTCATATGTAATACCAACATATGACTAAATATAGTTCATGCTATGTTTAGTTTGGACTAAATATATTTATGTGGGGATGGGGTGAAGAGGATCTAACTTTCCAATGGCAAGTGACCCTAAAAGTAAATATATTCAATTTACATTCACATACAGGATATATAATATTTCACCCTGCGGCTTCTGCACTGAAAATTGTTGAGATTCCATAGTTTTTCAAAGTCAAGAGGTGTATTCTTGTTTTATATTTGTGTAACTAAAGAATCTAGACCTGTGAGTTTTTTTTTTCCAAAACAGTCTGTTACAGATGTAAATTAAAGTTGTTTCCAAGGAAAAGAAAGTGGCTAGAAATGTGTTATTTTTTCTTTAAAAAAAAAAAAAATCTTTATTGAGTTATAATTCATTTATCATGCAATTAATTCATTTAAAGCATACAGTAATAGCTTCTAGTATATTAATATATGTGTACAACTATCACTACAGTCAACTGTAGTTTTCGTCATCTCAAAAAAATTTCCATGCCCTTTATTTGTACACTCCCATTGCCCAATGCCCCCATCCCTAAGCAATCCCTGATATATTCTCTGTCTCTGTAGAATTGCCTATGCTAAACATTTCAGTAGAAATATTTTATAGTGATGTATATTAGTTTATTCTCACATATCTATAAAGAACTGCCCAAGACTGGGTAATTTATAAAGGAAAGTTTTAATTGACTCAGTTCTACATGGCTGGGGAGGCCTCAGGAAACTTAGAATCATGGCTGAAAGGGAAGCAAACACGTGCTTCTTCACCCGATAGCTGGAAAAAGACTTGTCAAGCAAAAGGTGAAACAACTCCTTATAAAACCTTCAGATTTCATGATAATTCACTCACTATCACTAGAACAGCATGAGAGTAACCACCCCCATGATTAAATTATCTCCCACCAGATCCCTCCCACCACACATAGGGATTATAAGAACTAAAATTTAAAATGAGATTTGGGTGGGGACATAGCCAAACCATATCACAATGTAAGGTCTACTTGAGTGACTCCTTTCACTTGACATTATATTTTCAAGATTAAATAATTTTGTGGTGCGTATCACTACTTTTTTATGGCTGATAACCATTGCATGGCTACCACATTTTAAAATTTATCAAGTTGACATGTGGATTGTTTCCACATTTTGACTACTGTTAGTAATATTGCTATATAAATTTGTGTCCAAATATTTGTGTGATAACAGATCTTTATTCTTTTGGGTACATATGCAGGAGTGAAGTTTCTGGGTCATATGTAAGTGGTAACATAAGTTTCATTTTTCTAAAAAATAAAATTATGATATGTACTTTGGTGCAAATTTTATACATATGGGTGTATACACACATGTATCTCACATAAGATGTATGCTATTTATAGTTAAAGAGAAAAGAGAGAAAAGGATAGAGATAAAAAGTACTGCTAAGCCTACCATTTTGTGAAATACACTTTTGGCTCTTTGGTGTACATATCAATAATACATCCAAGTTTCTGTCATAATGAAGATAGTTTTAGATGCTTCCTTTGATGCTTAACATGATTGTGGACATTGGATTCATTATTACATCATACAAATGTATCATAACTTATTTCACCAGTTTCCTACTACTGGACATTGTCGTCATTTCAAAACCTGGTATTATTAATACTTATTTTAATATATAGAGTTGGTGTATACATTTTTGTCCTCGGAATAAATTCCCAGTAGTGGGATTCGTGGATCAAAGATTAACATATTGCTACATACTGCTTATTTGAATCACATAATTTTAAGGTCTAGTGAAATGAGTTTTTATAAAACTTGCATGAGAAAACATATGAAAGGACACTATCTAAACCAGGTAGTTCTCATTTAATTATTTGAGCAATTCTAGGTGTGGGGAGAGAGTGGTACTGTGATAGAAATTTAAAAAAAAGGAAAAGAAACGACGTGAAGTACCAAAGAGAAATGCTGGATAATGGGAAGCAAACAGATGTTGAATTGCTGATAGTTTGACTCAAAGAAGAGTAGAAACTAAATGGCAAGAGAGATGATGTGGAGTTGGCTTTAGTAATCTTTTTGTAATCTTGGTTTTCTAACAAAACATCCCTGCTATTTTTAATATAAGCCACATTTAATTGAGTACATGTGAACACAAAAATATATAGCAACTGTTCTTTAGCAAATGATGGTGGCTCTGTTGGGCTGTCCACAGAGAAAATATGTCTACCCTTTCAGTTTATGAAGAAAATACAGCTAAACCTTACCTTAATGCACCAAGTTAGTTGGAAAGGAAGTCAAACAAAAAGTAACAAAGCCTTTATTTATTTATTTATTTCTGGCAAAGATGTGTGTGAAACAAGAGAAAATCCTCATACAAAAGACAATTTAAAAACCAGTAAGCATTGCTTCAAGTCCTTTCGATGAAGCAAAACCTAAAATATGGAGGAGAACATAGATCTTATATCTATGTTCTAGATCTTAGACCTATGTTATTATAAATCTATGTTCTCCTTAGATCTCAACACTATTGCCATATTTCTTAAAGATCTGAAAAAGCTGGTTCAGCAGAAGGAATACAGCAAAAACATTAAAGTTCATCAATGTTTTGTTTTGAAAGTGGATAGCCATCACAACTTTTATTTGCATCATCTATGTTTGTCTCACATGTGAATGCATATATTCAATGACATTTTTATTGTTTACTTTTTCTTAACTCCTATGTTATAAAAACTGAAATTTATTAGACATGGCTTTTCCACACCTTTTTTTTTAGAAATATAATTTCTGTGTTTGAAGAAGTCTGTGTTGGAGAAGACTTTCCAGAGGCAGGACGGACATAAGTTGGTTTTAAGGATGCATTTGCTTCCCTAGCCTAAAAATCAAACAATACATGAAGTAAACCAAAGTTCTGTTCTCAGATTTGGAACACAGCACTTCTGGGACTGTTTCTTGGCAGCCTCTATAAATACATATAAGCTCACATTACAGTGTGACATAGCAGGAAATTCTAGAAGTCAGTGGTCAGAATTAAGAGAAAGAGCCAGGTGCAGTGTCATGAGCCTGTAGTCCCAGCTACACAGGAAGCTTGAGGCGGGAGTATGACTTTAGCCATGGAAATTTGAGGCAATCCTGAGAATTTGAGGCAATCCTAGACAATGCAGTGAGACCCTATCTCTTAAAAAAAATGAATGAAATGAAGCGAGAAGAGGATCTGATGTAGCTGAATATTGAGAAAGTGCAGAATGCAAAAAGCCTGAAAGGGGAGATATTTTACATAGGCAAGTGACTCGAGGCATTTTCTGATTGGTCTTCTCCATGCTCCTTGCCCAGCAATCTCCATGGCATTCACCTGAAAGCCACCATGTCGGTGAGTAGTTATGCGTGAATGGTGTTCTGGGGGTCTTGGGGAACATGGCTAAGTGGGCCTATGACCTTCCCCCAATTCATGTCACTTACTTCTCCTAAATCCATTTTTTGTTTGGTACCACTTATATTACTTCTTCACTAAGTGTCTACATTCATAAAGTTCCTACCATAAAAATAGGAATCTGTTTCTTTAGAAGATCACAGATTCTCAAGGAACAAAACAATGTAACAGTGATTAAAAGGTTCATATTCAAAAGGCAGTTACTGGCTATTTATTTTCTCAGCTACATATAATGTTCACTTATATTGACTTTTAATTAGCAAAGAGTAGGGATTCTTAATATCAATCTCAGTGTCTAATCCCTAAATTAAAAGTATTTAACCAGATTGTCAATAAAATTAATTTTAGCTGTAAATTCTGATGATCTTGTGTGATTTCTTAAAACAAGCACAGGATTATTCAAGCATTGGACTCTGATTAAAAAAAATGTACAATGGCTCCCAATTGCCCTGGGTTTTAGACTGGCATTTAAATCTATTTGACTGATTTGCCCCCAGTCTTTTATTCTAGCTTGCTTCCTACCATTTCTCAATACAAATCCTCCACTGACTCTGTCAGTCTCCTAGTTATACCACAAATATAATTTGTTTTCTTTTCTTTTCTTTAGCTTATATTTAAAAAATTTATATTCAGTAAATTCACTTCTTTTGGTTCACAGTTTTCTGCATTTTAACTCATGCATAGAATCATATAAGTANTTTCTCCTTCCTGTAATGCTGATATTCTTATCCAAATACTACAGAGTATTTTTATTCTAGAGCCACATTAATCTCTTCTTTGCTCTATGGGAAGACTGGGGCTTTGGAGTGAGAGGGTCTTCAGTAGCTTAGCCACTTTGGACCAGTTATTTACAACTTCGGTAGGCTTAAATTTCTTCATTTGAAAAAAGGGGTCATAAAAGTACCTGGCTTATAAAGGTTTTTTGAGGTTGCCTCAAAAGCACTTAACTTGTTGGCACACAGTAAACATTCAGTGGATGATGATGTTGAGAAAGATGATGAATCTTGGCTTATATAATTGTGTATTTGGTCTTTGTCAGACTAGACATGACTTAGGTTTTAATTTATATCAGTGTGAAAGATCTGGGGGTCTCACTGTATTGTTAAATTTTTCTTCCTATACAGCAGTGTGTGATTTTTTTAAAAAGTTCCAAATGTCCCCTTCCACCTTTGTCAGAAAAATAAGCTAATCTCTATGAGAAAAAAAGTCTCTCAGTGTTTGAGAGAAAGCGGCCAATTTCAGAACTACAACTTCTCTGGCTGTCTCCTTAACTGTGCTTTATTTCTTAGAGTTTTTAGTCCATTCCACTTTCTCTTCAATGCTCCCTGGCTCACAGTGGTAAACTGAGGCATGATTTATTGAAGTAAAATGAAATAATTATATCATGCTCCTTACCTGCAAGCATATGAGTTTTGATGCCTTTCAAGAGGAATACATTTAATGGGTAGGTAGTTGGTAATCATCCTACTCTGCCTCATTGGGTGACATTTAAATAATCATACTCAAATCTGCAGTAACTACAGAGGAGCATTTCAAGTGAATTATTGAGTATTTACTTCACACTACAGTTTAATGATTAGGCATACAGATAAATAAGGGAATATTTTCATGACATCTATGCTATTGAATGCAGTGAACATCGAGAATGCAAATTGACTTCTAAAACTTCCTAATGTTACCAGTGAACAAAAAGAATACATCCGAATGGGGAAATTTTCAATTATTTTCCAGGTTCAGGTTGTCTGGCAGCTTATTTTCAGAGATGCCTAGGACACTGAAATAACTGATGATTCATAGGCAAATTCTTTTTTGACTTGGTAATTATGTCCACAAAAACTATAGAGTTAAAAAAGAATCAACCAGGACTACTAGAATATTTTCCCTGAAGATCTCCCAGAAGAATGGGGCAGACATTTTTATTTTCAGTAATTATTTTTGTGGGTTCTATTAATATTCACCATGTTAAAAATTAATACTGAGAAATGCTTAATATGTATGCAGTTATCTTAATATATTTTATATTTTGTTTCTATGAAAAATAATTTTATTTTTCAATAACAATGATGAGTAATGTTTTTATTGTATAAATGTAAGGTGTACAACATGTTTCCGTATACATCTGCATGGTGAAGTGCTTATAACAGTCAAATACTTTAATAAATTACTACATTATCTTCCATAGTCGCCTTTCCTTTTGACATGTATGTGTGTGTGTGTGTGTGTGTGTGTGGTAAGAGTATCTAAAATTTATTGTTTTAACAAATTTCCAGTGTGTAAAATGCAATATCATTGACTACGGTGCTTATGCTGTATGCTAGTTCTCTACACGTATTCATCCTCTGTAAATAAAAAATTCCTACCGTTTGGCCTACATCTCCCATTTCTCCTGTACCTTTCCCAACTACTATTCTACTCTGCTGCTTTGTGTTTATTATTATGTTTTTAAGATTCCACATATAAGTGAGTTCATGCAGTATTTCTCTTCCTATATCTAGCTTATTTTACTGAACATAATTCATGCATGTTGCTGAAAATGGCAGAATCTCCTTTTGTAAGGCCAGATAGTATTCTGTTGTATATGTATACCATGATTTTTTTATCCATTCCTCTGTCAGTAGACGCTTAGGTCGTTTCCCCACCTTGGCTATTGAGGATAATTCTACAATAAGCATGGACACACAGATATCCTTATAAGGTGGCGATTTCATTTCCTTTGGGGATATATCCAGAAGAGGGATTATTATGGTAATTCTACATGAATTACTATATGGTGGTTGTATGTTGAATTTCTTTTAGAAAGCTCTGTGAAGTTTTCCGAAGTGGCCACTTAAATCTGCATTCCTACCAACAGTTTACAAGTGTTTCCTTTTCTCTACACCCTCAGCACCACTTATCTCTTGTCTTTTTCATAAAATAAGCATCCCAACAGATGTTAGGGGATAAATCATTGTGTTTTTGATTTGTATTTCCCTGATGACTAGTGATGTTGAGCACCTTTTCATATACTTCTTGGCCAATTTTATGTCTTCTCTGGAGATAAGTCTGTTCAAGTCCTTTATGTATTTTTTAATCAGATTATTATTTTATTTTGCTATTGGGCTGTTTGAATTCCTTACATATTTTAGGTATTAACCTTTTAAGAGAGACTATGGTTGGTAAATCTATTCTCCCAGTATTTCAGTTGTCTCTTTAGCCTCTTTACCATTGTTTCATGATAAAAACAGTGTTGAGACAGGGATAAATCCAACTTGGTCATTATATGTAATTTCTTTGATGTGTTCTTGAGTTCATTTTGCTGGTGTTCTCTTCATTATTTTTCCATCTATGTTCATCTTAGTGGCCTGTAATTTTCTAATTGTGTCTGGCTTTGACATAGGAATGATGCTGCCCCCAAAAATAGGTTTGACAGTATTCCCTCTAGTTCTAAGCTTTAGAAAAGTTTAAGAAGAATTTGAGATATGTTCCATGAATATCTAGTTCATTGTGCTTTTTGAACCTGAAGGGGTGTTAAATTTTATCAAAGGCTTTTTCTGCATATATTGAGATAATCATGTGGTTTTTCTCCTTGGTTCTGTTTATATGGTATGTTTATTGATTTGCATTTGTTGAACCAGCCTTGCATCCCAAGGATGAAGCCAACTTGATCATGGTCGATAAGCTTTTTGATGTGCTGCTGGATTCAGTTTGCCAATATTTTATTGAGATTTTCCACATTGATGTTCATCAGGGATATTGTCCTGAAGTTTTGTATTTTTTGTTGCGTGTCTGCCACGTTTTGGTATGAGGATGATGTTGGCCTCATAGAATGAGTTAGAAAGAAGTTTCCCCTTTTCAGCTGTTTGGAGTAGTTTCAGAAGGAATGGTACAGGCTCCTCTTTGTACCTCTGGTAGAATTGGTCTGTTAATCTGTCTGGTCCTGGGTTTTTGTTTTTGTTTTTGTTTTTTGGTTGGTAGGCTATTAATTACTGCCTCAATTTCAGAATTTGTTATTAATCTATTCAGCGATTCGAATTTTTCCTGGTTTATTCTTGGGAGGGTGTATGTGCCAGGAATTTATCCATTTCTTCTAGACTTTCTACTTTATTGGCATAGGGGTAATAAAGTGTTCTCTGAGTTTGTATTTCTGTGGGGTCAGTGGTAATATCTCCTTTAATAACTTTTTACTGTGTCTGTTTGAGTCTCCTCTCTTTTCTTCTTTATTAGTGTAGCTAGGGTTTATCTATTTTGTTAATTTTTTCAAAAAACGAGCTCCTGGATTCATTGATTTTTTGGAGAGTTTTTATGTCTCTGTCTCCTTCAATTCTTGTCTGATCTTAGTTATTTCTTGTCTCCTGCTAGCTTTTGGATTCATTTGCTCTTGCCTCTCTAGTTCTTTTAATTATGATGTTAGGTTGTCGATTTGAGATCTTTCTAACTTTCTTATGTGGGCATTTAGTGCTATAAATATCCCTCCTAAAACTACTTTAGTTGTATCCCAGAGATTCTGGTATGATGTCCCTTTGTTCTTGTTGGTTCAAAGAACTTCTTTATTTCTGCCTTAATTTCATCATTTAATCAGGAGTCATTCTGGAACAAGTTGTTCAATTTTCATGAAATTGTGTGATTTTGAGTGAGTTTCTTAATCCTAGGTTCTAATTGGATGGCACTGTGGTCTGAGAGACTGTTGTGATTTCAGTTCTTTTGCATTTGCTGAGGAGTGGTTTAATTCAATTATGTGGCTGATCTTAGAATAAGTGTCATGTGGCACTTAAAAGAATATATTCTGTTGATTTGGAGTAGAGAGTTCTGTAGACGTCTACTAGGTCCACGTGATCCAGAGCTGAATTTAGTCCTGAATATCCTTGTTAATTTTCTGTCTCATTGATCTTTCTAATCTTGACAGTGGGGTGTTGAAGTCTCCCACTGTTATTGTATGGGAGCCTAAGTGTCTGTGTAGGTCTTAGGCTCAAGAACTTGTTTTATGAAACTAGGTGATTCTGTTTTGGGTGCATATAAATTCAGAATACTTAGCTATTCTTGTTGAACTGCTTCCTTTGCCATTATGTAATTCCCTTCTTTGTCTTTTTGATCTGTGTTTAAAGTCTGTTTTGTCAGAGACTAGGAATTGCAACCCCTACTCTTTTTTTTTTTTTGGCTTTCTATTTGCTTTGTAAATGTTCCTCCATCCCTTGGTCTAGAGCCTTTGTGTGCCTTTGCATGGAACATATCTCAAAATAATAAGAGCTATTTATGACAAACCTACAGCCAAAATCATATTGAATGGGCAAAAGCAGGAAGCATTTCCTTTGAAAACTGTTACAAGACAAGGATGTCCTCTCTTACCACTCCTATTCAACATAGTATTGGAAGTTCTGGCCAGAGCAATCAGGGAAGAGAAAGAAATAAAAGATATTTAAATAGGAAGAGGGGAAATCAAGTTGTCTCTGTTTGCAGATGACATGATTTTATATTTAGAAAACTCCATTGTCTCAGCCCCAAAACATGATTTTATATTTAGAAAACTCCACTGTCTTAGCCCCAAAACTTCTTGATCTGATAAACAACTTCAGCAAAGTCTCAGGATACAAAATCAATGTACAAAAATCACAAGCCTTCCTTTTTACCAATGATAGGCAAGTAAAGAGCCAAATCTTGAATAAACAGCCATTCATAATTGCTACAAAGAGAATACCTAGAAATACAGCTCACTAGGGATATGAAGGACCTCTTCAAGGACAACTACAAATGGCTGCTCAAGGAAATAAGAGAGGACACCAACAAAGAAACATTCCATCCTCATGGATAGGAGAAATCAATATCATAAAAATGCCATTCTGCCCAAAGTAATTTTTAAGTTCAATGCTATTCCCATCAAACTACCATAGACATTTTTCACAGAATTATAAAAAAATACTGTTTTAAATTTCATATAGAATCAAAGAAGATCCTGTATAGTCAAGATAATCTTAAGCAAAAGGAACAAAACTAGAGGCATCATGCTACCTGATTTCACACTGTACTGCAAGGCTACAGTAACCAAAACAGCATGATACTCTTGCCAGAATAGACCCACCGACTAATGGAGAAGAGAGGCCTCGGAAATAACACCACACATCTACAACCATCTGATCTTTGACAACGCTGACAAAAACAAGCAATGGGGAAAGGATCTCCTAATCAGTAAATGGTTGCTACTTCAACTTTGTTTGTTAATGGTTTGTTGAAACTTTTTGTTTCTTCTTGATTTGATCTTACTAGGTTGTGTGTTGCTAGAAACTTATGTATTCTCTCTAGGTTTTTAATGTTGGCATACAACTGTTTATAATAGTCCCTTATGATCCTTTTCATTTCTGAGGCATCTGTTGTAAGGTCTCCTCTCTAATCTGTGATTTGTTTTTAGTTTTTTTTTCTGAGACAGAGTCTCTCTTTGTTGCCCAAGTTGGAGTGCAGTGGTGCCATCTCGGCTCACTGCAACCTCCACCTCCCAGGTCCAGGCAATTCTTCTGACTCACCATCCTGAATAGCTGGGACTACAGGTTTGCTCCACTACACCTGGCTAATTTTTTTTTTATTTTTAGTAGAGGTGGGATTTCGCCATGTTATCCAGGATGATCTTGATCTCCTGACCTCATTATCGTGCACCTCTGCCTCCCAAAATGTTGGGATTACAGGCGTTAGCCACAGCACCTGGCCTGTGATTTCATTTATTTGAATCTTCTGTCTGCCTTAGTTGGTATAGCTAAGGATTTTTCACTTTTGTTTATATTTGGAAAAAAACACCCACTTCTTTGTTTTATTGATATTTTTCCTATACTTTTTCTATTCTCATTTGATATATTTCTGTGCTGATCCTTATTGTTTCATTTCTTCTGATACTTTTGAGCTTAGTTTGTTCTTCTTTTTCTTGTTCCTTTTGGTGTAATGTTGAGGTGTTTATTTGTGATCTTTATTCCTTTAGATGCCCATGTTTATTGCTATAAACGTTGCTTTTACAGCTGCTTCTGCTGTGTCCCTTAAGTTTTGGTATGATTTCTTTCCTTTTTCATCTCTATATATTTATGAATTTTCCTTATAATTACTTATTTTTGTTTTGGCACATTGGCTGTTCAGATGCATGGTTTTTGATTTCTTATATTTGAGAATATTCCAGGTCTTTTTTTCCTGTTATTAATTTCTACTTTTATACCATTATAGTCAGAAAAGATTTTGATATATTTTTAATCTTAATTTTTTTAATCTTGTTTTGTGATCTAACATATGATCTATCCTGGAGAATGTTTCATGTGGGCTTGAGGAGAATATGTATCCTGTGAATGTTCTACATATGTCTCTTAGGTCCATTTGATTGAAAGTCTAGGTGAACAAAAAAGTGTGGGTGGAGTCCAACATTTTCTTATTAATTTTCTCCTGGATCATCTTCCTATTGCTGAAAGTATGATATTGAAATATCCTACAATTATTGTATTGCTGTCTATCTCTCCCTTCATATCTGTTGATATTTGATTTATACATTTAGGTACTCTGATGTTGGGTGGTGCTTATGTATTTATAATTGTTATGTTTTCTTTAAAAGTTTTGAATATAAAGGCTATTTTATCTGATAAATAGCTACTCCTGCTTTATTTTGACTTCCACTTGTATGGGAATTGTTATATTTTCATTTTTTAAAGTTTTGAATATAAAGTCTATTTTATTTGGTAAACAACTACTCCTCTATTTTGATTTCCATTTGTATGGGCTATCTATTTTCGTCATTTCATTTTCAGTCCACGTGTTTCTTTACAAGTGAAATGAGTCTCTTTTAGGCAGCAGGTAGTTGGGTCTGTTTAAAATTTATGTAGCTTCTTTGTGTATTTTATTATTTTTAGACCATTTACATTTAAAGTAATTATTGATTGATAAAGATTTACTATAGACATTTTATTTATTGTTGTCTGGATATTTTATAGATTATTCCTTTCCTTCCTTCTTGTAGTCTTTATTTGTAATTATGTAACTTTCTGCAGTAGTGTGCTTTGATTTTTGTGTGTGTCTATTTTGTATCTACTATAGATGTTTGCCTTGGGGTTATCATGAGGCTTATGTGAACATCTCATAGTTATATCCAACTTAACTTGACTCACATAGAAGAGGTGGAAATTTCTAAATGAAGCTTACAAGTGGGAGTTCAGGTGTTTATGTTTTAGGAATCTTCAAAATTTATGAGATCTCTAGAGCTGTAGCTGCCACTGTAATGAGCTGCAAGTATTCATTTCCTACCAAAGGGTAGCAAAATCATCTGTCTTACAGCACCCAACAGTGACTCAGACATTGAATCATTTCTCTGGTCATTCATTTACAAAAGATTCATTAAACTACTCGGTGTGAGACACTGCTCCATGGCTTAGTGATACCAGTGTAAACAAAGCACATTTGCTCCAATTGTAGCAGTTGTATGGTGGTATAAAAGCTAAACATGATATTGGGGGCTTTTCAGAATTAAATCTGTGTGACCTAGGGCAAATCCAAACCTCTCTGATATTAGTGTCTTCAACTATAAATTGGGATAACATCTGTCCCAAATAAATTGTCTTTAGATGATCAGATATGCTAATGTATGCTAATGCATGTGGGATTACTTTTTAATGGGCATTTTTAAAAATTTGCTTATTTTTTTTTAAACATAGACAACTTGTTATATAGCATTTCTTCTCAAGTGTCCAACTTGGTAAAGAAACATGATGACCAGAATGTCGAAGGGTTGAGCATGTCTTGTGTGTTTTAAAACTAGATTCATCACTAGAACACTTGCCAAAAGAAAGCACATTGACAATAATGAATTTAAAATCTGTCAAAACACAAGTGATAGAAATTCATCTTCACATTTTTAATGCTTTTGTTAGGACCTTTTATTTTTCCCAAATGAAACATGGTTTTACATCTTTATAGCTGTTCCAACTTTTAAAATTATCCAGCATGTTCCTGAATTTAACAGGTTTTAATTTCTAAGTTACTTTCTACCTTTCCATGCATTGCAACCTGGAAGCAAATGTGAAATCCATGAATACACAGTAATGTTTTCAGCTATTTATTTTTTTACTGACTAACTTGTTCTTTCATTGGTAACATATGAAAGTAATATATTCAAAAAGACTTGTACAGCTTGGTAAATGAATAAGCATGAATATATCTGACCCCAGGAATATTCTTACAAATGTCCAGTAGGCTAGGAAGAAATACACTGAGAGAAAATTGTGCTGGTATAATGTATCTGGTTATAATTTATTACAACCTTCTTGTCTGGATTAATTATTGTGTGAACAGATTTTAAAATGTCACATAAGGAATGTGTCATGATGAACCTGTATAATTAAAATGTGGTTTACCAGTTTCTTTTCTCAGATTATACATTATTGACATTGTGATTGTATTAGTGCAGCTTTGTTAATTCCTCTCATGTTGAATGTCTGCCCAGAGGAATAGATTTGCTTATAATATTAATCGATCAAAAGATGGATGGTGAGAGTTCATTGCCATGGTTGATCTGATTTGTAAAAAGCTAATACAGTTATATGAATTCAATGTTATGTTTATTTCTCTATTGCGTAACATCATCTAGTAGCTAAACAGATTGGAAGTCCCTTTTGAGGTCAGTGCTCTCATAGAATAGCAAAGCTGAAAATCAGTCTTGCACTGAGATTAAAATGGAGTGGTTAGGAACATGAAAGTGGGGAGAAATATGTAAACAGGAAGAGTATAAAAGAGTGGAAACAGAGTTAGTCATATGAAAGTAGTTCTGGAGGAAGGGTTCAGGAAGATATAGCATTTGCATAGGTCAGGTCCTGCCACTTCCCAGGGTTAGTCGATCTCATAGTTATCATATCCATGCCTAACTGACTGGGTTATATTGTATGTGTGTTTTTAATTCATAAGAAGTAAAGTATAAATGGCCAACAGGTCTATGAAAAAAAATGCTCAGCATCACTAATAATCATTGTTGTCATTTTCCGCAGTTAGGAGAGCTATTATTAAAAAGACAGTAAATGCTTGCAAGGGTGTGAGAAAAGGGAACTCTTACATACTGTTGATGGGAGTGTAGTTTAATACAGGTATGAAGATAAACAGTATAGAAAGTTCTCAGACAACTAAAAATGGAACTACCATACGATCCAGAAATCCCACTCCTGGGTATTTCTCCAAAGAAAAGGGAATCAGTATATCAAAAGGAGACCTGCAACCCCATGTTTATTGCAGCACTGTTCACAATAGCTAGAATATCAAGTTAACCTGCGTGTCCATCAACAGATGAACAGTAAAGAAAATGTGGTATATATACACAAGGGAATTCTACTCGGCCATAAGAGAGAATAAAAATCTTTTCATTTGCAGCAACATGGGTGAACCTGGAGGCCATTAAAATAAGAGAAATAAGGCAGACCCTGACAAGTAACACATGTTCTCCCTCATATGATGGAGCTAAAAAATGCTGACCTCATGAAGGTAGAGTATAGAATGATGGTTACTAGAGACTGGGATGGGTTTATGTGTGTTGGAGGGGATGAAGAGAAGTTAGCCAATGGTTGCAAACATTAATTAGAAGAAATAAATACCTGTGTTCGATAGCACAGTAGGGTGACTACAATTAACAATATGTACTTCAAAATGGCTAGAAGATTTGAAATGTTCCTAACACAAATAAATGACAAATATTTGAGGTGATTAATATCCTAAATACCTGATCAATAACGTGATTTGACCATTATAGATTCCATGAATATATCAGAGTATCACATGTATGCCATAAAAGTATACAAATATTATTGGCAAATAAATTACAAAGAATTATGTATAATAACCAACAAAAATAAAAGATCAAAGAAAAGTAATCCTTTAAATCATGCAGGGGAATCTTCCAGTGAGTTCCTTCAATGAATAGGAAGGGACTTTCCCTCATGCCTTTTAAAGTGTCAGCATCTTGCTAAGCTAAGTGGAACTTTTGTATTTATACACAACACTGATTTGAATAATGTATTATCTTAAATGAAACCCAAACATTTCATAGTGATTGATTCAAATGCTGGAAGAAAAAAAAACAGCAATGAGGTATTTTTGAGATACATTTTCTTTTTTCTTATCTGATAAGATTTGCAAGAATATTATCAGTTACCTATATTTTTTTCTTCCCCTAATAGACTAATGTTAGAACCTAACCCAGGAGTAGGCTGTGACTCCATTGCATTCTCCATTAAGAAGAAATAAAATTTACCCAGGCCAAGGAGTCCAAGGCAGATACTGGGCACGGCTAGATACTTCAGGACTAGACAGGAGTTGCCTTGAGTCAGCAGATAGCTAATAAAGAGGCAGGCACATCCAGGATTGTAGACAGTTTTCAGAGACAAATAACAGTGGTAGGAAAGTAGAGCTACTGGGATTTCAGGCTTAAAAACAGATCCCAGAGATGAAGAGATTAGCAAATAAAGGGAGAATAAAACAAGAAAGAAAGCCTAGTTAATGGTATTACAATCTGATCAGAGTGTAGAAGTCACTTGATTTCTGATATATTGGATCAGTCACAGGTTATATGCCAATTAAGTACAAGTAACATTTTACCCATTTCTTTGCTTCAAATACCCAAATATTTTATTCCATAATCAAATTTTCTTTTCTTCTGTTTGCCTTAACATTTTTTGGCCATGTTAAACATGTATTTATATTGGAGGAATCAAAGATGTCTTATATATTTAAAAATAATTTTGTATAGGACAGCTCTTGTTAGGGTATAAACACATTTGATTGAAGAATTTTCTTTGCTCCTAGATGACACTAAGAGGAAAAACATTGCAAAACTATAAAAAATTATGGTGCAAGTAAAATAGCAATATTAACTTTTTGCTGTTAGTATGCCAGGGATACTTAAAAATTGTTATAGATTGACTACTGCAGAAAACAGATTCAGATGGAAATGAGTGTGAAGGATGTTTCTTAGGGAGTGGACTTGGGCTCTGTACTTGGGGTGCAGGGAAAGGGAATAATTAGGGTTGGGCATAGGAAGAATTGGGGCTGTGAAGCACCACAACAGGGACACAGCTGACTCTAAAGGGAGCCCTGAAGCTTGGGTAGCATCGCAGAGTTGTTCCTCTTTGGGGAGAGGAGCTGGTTGTTTATTCACAGTACTTGGATAGGGATTTACTGGAGAAGAGGTAATCTCTTTCAGCGAGGTCATACTCAGCTCGGGGTATACGTCCTTGAGTCTTGAAAGGAATAGGGCAGAGAGATCTGTGCACTGCAGCATTCATGACCATTCCTCCATATTTCTGTGGCCGTTTGTCTCATATAATTTCTCAGGGTGGCTCTTTTAGGACTCTGGTGGGAATTTCTCTTTGCAGAAACTTGTAAGATTATAAGGGAAAAAGGTTAGTAGGACAAATTGCAGCCCCAGCTGCTACTGGGGAGGCAGAGCTCTAGGCTAAACACTCTGATTCATTCAAGAGCCCTTTACCTTAGTTCTTATAATGGTAGAAGGATGCTAACCTTGTGAGTAGCCCTCAACATCTTACCTGTGGGGGCCAAGTTCATGTTTACTTTTCTTAGGCTATGGCTATGGCAATTATGGGTTTATGATTAAAATTAGAAGATGGAATACTAACGTGTGCCAATCACCTTGGTGTTAAGTTGATTGCTCACTTCTCCAAAGTGTAATAGCAGCTTTCCTCCTGATGAGTAGGCCATGTACATTTTCCAGGATGGCAATTATCCCTATTCTGTTTGTTGTTATTGTTGTTGGGCCTGGACATAAGGTTCCCAAAATGTTGAAGTGGCAGCTGTATTTTCTATCTGCTGGTGGAAGAGTTCTCTACACATGTGGTGCCCAGAATTGTGGAAATGGGAAGCACGCATTCCTGAAGTGGGTTAATGGGGATGATAGTAACAGGAACCATTGTGGCTTCCATGCCTTAATTCTGAGACCCATATATTTTTTCTTTGGGGGATAGTGCATCAAATAACGGTCATTGATTTAGCATGCACATTGTATACTGGAGGATGTTGCCCCATTGTTAATTTCTAATAATGTTTAGAAATTTTACAAATGTTTCTAAACATTATTAGAAATTAATGTCAGTGCCACTCAGAGTTTGTGAACACTGCTCTGTGTACATATCGTCTAATGGAAGAACGCTAGGAGAAACTGCCGGGAGCATAAATATCTTAAACCGAACTTGCCATTGTGTATCAAAGAATCTGCTAATGATGCAGCTGCCCAGTACAAACAATACATATGACTTGTCCTCAGCTTTTCAATCTGGGTTTGCTCTGCAGTAGACTTCAAATTTAAAACACCATGTCAGCCAACTCAGTGAAGTTCAATTGTGAGTAGAATTTCTGCTTCTGAATTCTTAAAGTTTAAATGATGGCCTGTGTGTTGTAAGCTCCAGAAACTTCTTTGAAAATGTGTGGGAAAAAATGTTTCTCTAATAGCTGTTGCAAGAATGTAGTCTCACTAAAGGGAATTAGACTAGGGGATATTGATTTAATTTTATTCACTTTGATTTAAAGCAAAATACAGTAAGAATTTGATAAATTTATGAACCCAAACTAACCAGAATCCTCACCTTAATTTTTCTTGTTGTTGCTGCTATACTTATATTTCATGAGAAGGAGACAAAGAGTAGAAACTAGTTCACACTCGAGATTTGTGTCCCTCCAAAAATCACCTTCCAGGGATGCATGAATCCCGTACAGATTCAATCCAGTGTTCACATCCCATATTTACAATCCCTATGCAGAGGTAACGATGTTTAAAATAATGACTCAGAAATATGATAAAATGTAAAATGATCAAAGGAAGATTCAATAATGTCCTGGAGACTGTGCCTATTTAGGGAAGGAAATTTGCCTATGTACTTAAAAAATCACACACACACACAACTGAATAGACTGACAAGTGTTCCAAATTAACTCAGAGTTAATCCAATAACCAATTTCCAAAGCATTCTACTCACCTATGGTCTTACTCTTCTTGATTTAACCCATGCCTCACTTGGTGGCATCTATGTCCTGAGTACTTTAGGCAATTTTTTCTCAAAGCCACATGTCATCAGCAGTGCAATGTTAGAGGTGTCCTGGCTCACACATGTGTGTGTCTTTCCACATGTCAGACTTCTATTGAAGAAGAACTCATCCTAACTCTCTCAGTTCCTCAGAGAATTTCTAATCACAAAAGCCATGAGCTACATGGAGTTCCCAAGGAGACAGTTCTCCTTAGCACTTCCCATTCACTCTGTAATCAGAGCCATGGGCAACACAGACTCAATCCATACCACAAGTCAGTCTATATTGCATACCATACATAACAGTATATTTAACCAATATATAAATATTATAGGTTAAATATTCCACAACCAACAAGGTAGCACTTGACATCAAGAGGAGAAACAGATAGGAAAAAAGGTAAATGAGCAAGTACCAGTGGGAGAGAAGAAGACAAAAGGATTCCTGGTCTGGTCCATTGGTCTCTGACAAAGGAGTCTTTGATGTGGAAGAGCCTTTGGGGGTGCATGCCAAGTGCTTATCATGGCTGACTGCAAGACTGGGTTAATTAAGGCAGCTGTTTGGAGAGGCTGAAGGTCTGCCATATATATATATATATGTGTGTGTGTGTGTGTGTGTGTGTATATATATATATACATATATATATGTATATATAGTCACAGAGTCCTCTGGTAAGAACCTACAGTGGAAGAGTGTGCTTGTTATGCCTTACCTGGTTGGACGCAGTCTTCACATTTTTATTTGTTTGTTAAGCAAAATATCCTTGTTGGCAAAGTCCCATATGAAATATAAAATGCAGTATTTTTCTAAGATGGAGTTTAATGGAGGGGTGCTCTACACACCCCAGTTTCTTAGTTTTGAGATATTTCTGGATTTACTTCCTCAGAGTTTCCTCTCCTAGTTTTGGGGGACTTTTCAATTTCGGTTGCTACCTGGTTGCTAAATTTACTTCCTTCTAGATTCATTAAAAAAGTATAATCCAGCAAAAATGTAAAGATTTTTGTGGGTTTGGAAAGAAAAGTCATATCACACAAGGAGTCAATGGAAACCTTCTTGGCCCAGTGTAATTTCCACCCTTCCTTTTGTTATTGTAGTAATATAATACAATAATTTGCCTTTCTTCATCCAAAATGTTCTGGGCCTCTGGTGAAGTGTCTCTCCCCACTGAGTGCGGTCCCTAGGTCTTCTTAGAAGGGAGTGATTCCCTGAAGCGATGATAATTTTTAGCTACCTCTTGGTCTCCTCTCCCTGTGTCCTTTTGAATTCTAATGAATAATATTCATGTCACATTAAATTTTTATTTCTTATGAAATTGTTCTAAATTGCCATCTTGTCTCCCAGTCCTTGAAGAACAAATAACCCTTGATCTTGCAGATCCAACAATCTTAATTCAGTTCAGCTGCCACGTTTGATAGATGAGGAAACTAAAGCTCAGAGAAGGGAAGTGATTTACCAAAAAATACTGGGGTTATTTGGAAGCAGAGCTGAAGCCATAACACTGGTCTTCCTCCTCTTAGGCCAATGCCCCTACTTGTGTCATTTTTTGCTTCATTCCAGATTGGCAAGATTGTAATAATGAAAGATGACAGGGTTGCTTATGCACCTTGTATTCTTGTCTATTATAACTATAAACTCTAATGTATGTTTCCCAGAATAATCATCTAGTAGAAGAAGATAGTGTGATTTCTTGTCCTGTAAATCATGAAAAAACACCTCCTGTACCTTCTCTTAATATTCGCCATATTGTTTTTCAGACTACAGGGAATTGGTCTCAGTGTAATTGTGTCTAAATACTGCCCATTGGTCTCCCCTTATTAGTAGATGCTGACTAACATTACAAGGTAATAATTGGTTATACTGTATTAAGAGAATAATAGTTTATAACAATATTACTTGCAATAAACATCATACATTCTTTTCCTATTCAGTGAAGCAATTGTTTTGTTTTATGGCTACACAGACAGTTTTTCTTTCATAGCTAAGTTTATTTTGTCATAAGGCAATCAGGTGGCACAAAAGTATTAACAACTACAGGAAACCAACATCTAGCAAAGAAATTTGAAGATCGTGTTCACCCTGAATAAACAAGTGACTTTAAAAAAATTCTTCCAACTTTTAACTTCAAACAGAAAAGTTGAAAAAGAAGCACCATAAAGACATGTGCCCTTTATTTAGATTCACAAATTAACACTTTCTGGGATTGGCTTTTTGTGTCTCTATGTCTCTTTTCCTCTTCACATACACACTCATTTTTTCTCTCTTACACACACGTACATATACATGCACACACTCACATTTTGGGGAGCTCTGAACTGCTTGAAAGCAAATTGCAGACATCAAGATTATACAAAAATACTTAAGGGATTTTTTTCCCAAAATTAGCACATTCTTTTATATTACTACAATAACAATCACAAGACATTTGCTACTGATAATTAATATTATGTAGCATGCAGTCTAAATTTAAATGTGTCCACTTGCTCTCAAATATTCTTTATATTAGTCAGGGATCTTATATTGGATTTTTTTGTCATGTTTCTTATTTTCATCATCCTAGAATATTGGTTCCCCTCCACCCTTTTCCCTCATCTTTTACAACATTGACATTTTTGAAGAGTCCCAGCTACTTGTCTTATAGAATGTTTTTCAAACTGGATTCATCTAACTGTTCTTCTGGATTAGACAAAAGGTTTAGGCAAATATGTTTCCCATTGCATTGCATCGGGAAGTTTATAATGTCACTGTATGTCAATATTTGTGAAGCTAAGTTTCATCTCTTCGATTTAAATTCCATACTTAATAAACGTTTGATGGATAATAGATATATATGAATATCCTTTTCCTAACAATATGTTAGTGTATAGTGTTAGGAGTAATTTCATGCCAGAATCTCATATTACCTTGGTGGTATTTGGAAAATGGTGATTTTAAAATTCAGACATTTTTCTAGATCAGGGGCCAGTCGATTTTTCCAGTAAAGAGCCACATTCTAAGTATTTTAGGCTTTGTGTGCCACATATGGTCTCTGTAACATATTCTATTTCTTCTTTAGCTGTGTAAAAATTATTATCTCCTGGACTGCTGGAAAATGGTCTGCAGCAGGATTTTAGCCATGAGTAGTAGTTTGTCAAAGTCCTGTTCTGTGTTATAAAGAAGAGCTTTCCTTTTCCTTGTAACACCTGTGTATGTGTCTGTGTGTGTGTGCCTGTGTATGTGTGTGTGTGTGTGTGTGTGTGTGTGTCAGAGGGAGAGAATGAGATTCTTTAACAACTTTATTTCTTTTATAGAGTTGGTCTCTTGAAGGTTTTTATTTTTTAGATAAATACTCTTTGGATTTAACTTTGGTAAATAACACTGTCTTAAGAAAATTTCAATTTCATCTTTTTCTATGATTTCTAATACAATAGCCACTAGCTGCATGAGACCATTCAAATTTAAACTAATTATAATGAAATCATAATTAGAAATTAAATAAATTAATAATTAGAAAAGATTTTGTTACTCAGTCACATGAGCCACATTTAAGTGTACAAGTATTCACTCAACACAAGTAGCTAGTGGCTACATATTGAACAGTGCAGATGTAGGACATTTTTATGATTTAGAAGTTAAATTGGATAGTAATAAATGCAGATTTCAAATGTATTTGCACGGAGTTGTGCAAAATCGTCCCTCATAATTACAGTTAGCTTATAGTTATTTTCTTGTCTTATTTTGCTTTTATGTTTGTTTCCCTTCTTACTAATTTGTCTATTTCCTTTTTTTAAGGTACCAAAGTATTTATTATATCTACAATTTTTCTGTTTTTATCTCACATTTTCCTTTCCTTATGCTTTCTTTGGATTTAGTTTGTCAGTTTTTTTTTTTTTTTCTTTTATTTTAGGTTCAGAGGTACCTGTTCAGGTTTATTATATAAGTGTCACTGGGGATTGTTGTACAAATTATTTTGTCACCTATGTGGTTGGCATTGTACCTCATAGGTAGTTTTTCAGTCCTGACCTTCCTCTTTCCTTCATTGTTAAATAAGTCCAGGTGTCTGTTGTGTCCATGTGTAGTCAATGTTGAGCTTCTACTTGTGAGAACATGTAGTATGTGGTTTTCTGTTCCTCTGTTAGTTTATGTAAGATAATGGCTTCTACCTTCATCGATGTTGCTGCAAAGGACATGACCTCATTCTGTTTTATGGCTCCATCATATTCCATGGTGTATATGTACCACATTTTCTTTATCAGTCTACCATCCATGGGCATTTATGTCGGTTTCATGTCTTTGCAATTGGGACTCATGCTGCAATGAGCATATGCGTGCATGTATCTTTTTCTTTTCTCTGTTATCTCCCTTCCTTCTCCCCCTCCCTCCCTCTCTTCTTTCCTTCCTTCCTTCCTTTTTTTCTCTCTCTCTTCCTTTTTCTCTTTCTTTCTCTCTCTTCCTTTTTCTCTCTGTCTTTCTCTTTTATCTTCCTTCCTTCATGTCTTTCTCTCTCTCTTTCTTTCTCTCTTCCTTTCTTTGTTTCTCTTTCTCTCTTTCTTTTCTTTCTTTTTTCTTTCTTCCTCCCTCCCTCCCCCTCCTTTCTTCTTTCCCTCCTTCCTTCCCTCCCTCCCCCCCTCCTTCTCTCTGCTTTTGTCACCCCAACTGGAGTGCAGTGGCACCATCTTGCCTTATTGCAAGCTCCACATCCCAGGTTCGAATGATTCTCCTTCCTTAGCCTCCCAAGTGTCTGGGACCACAAGCAACCACCACCAGATCTAGCTAATTATTGTATTTTTTATTAGAGGCTGGGTTTTTCCATGTTGCTCAGTTTGTCAGGCTGGTCTTGAACTCCTGACCTAAATTTATCTGCCCACCTTGGCCTCCCAAAGTGCTGAGATTACAGGTGTGAGCCGCCACACCCGGCCCTCACCCCACCTTTTTGTATCCCCCAACTCACACCTTGCTCATGCCACTCATACATACCCCCTGCCTTTCCCCCCATGGTCATTTGTGAGTCTTGCACTAAATGGCCTTCAGTCCAGAGACCAGACATCAGACAGCAATCTGGACCTCTTCCTTGATGAAAGGTGAGACCTCCAGGAGAGAAAATTGCCTGCTATGGAGCCTGCAGGCTGAACACAGTGACTCTCCAGGCAAACAGCTAGAAACGAACTGAGTAAAATCTCCGGCCAGAAAGAAAACTCCCAGTCAACTCTTCCCTAACTCCATTTTACAGATTGAAACACTAAGGCTTAGAAGAGAGGAGACAGAACAGGCACTGGAACCATAGTCTCCTGGCTCCAAAGCCAAGTCCTGTCCCCCCAGCCAGGCTCCATCCTTCCTTCTATAAATGTTTATAACAGTATGTGCTGGTCAGTCTTGTTAGTCCCTTTCACATATCACTCAGTCTGGTTTTCCCATTTGTTTGACAAGTATTTATTGAGCTCCTGCTGTGTGCATGAGCTAGACTCAATACTAGGGACATGTTGGTAAAAAAAACTCAGGCAACGTCTACCCACCTGGGGTTCTAACAAGACAAAGAGACGGTTGGTGCCATGGGCAAGGCTGTGAAGGCAATTAATGAAATGGTGGGGTCAGACAGGAAGGGTGGTCAGGGATGCTCTCTGCATGGAAGGGGCATCTTCTTGGCTTTGAGACCCAAATGCCAAAATACCTGTGAGCAGCAGGCCATGCCCACTCAGTAACAGAGCTGAGCCACACCCCTCCATAGATGCCAAACCAAACACCAGATCATGCCAGCAATGAGGGACAAAGACCATGGCCTGGAAGGGTCTTGCCACCTGAGCTCACAAGGGGATTTTTATTATGCTTCTTTTATTATTATTATTATTATGGGATTGGGGGTCCCTAGTGCACAAGAAACACTCTAGGAACCATAAGTCAAGATCTAGGCTGCAATCCCTGCTCTGCCCTTGCTGTGTGACCTCGGGCTGCTATCACCACCTCTCAGAGCCTCAGCTTCCTTCCCCTTCTGTAAAATGGAGAGTCTAATAATACCCACCTGGCAAGGGGATCCAGGA
>NW_016108208.1:11046-16618 GCF_001604975.1 Cebus imitator | reverse complement strand
GCCGAGGCAGGTGGTCCACCTGAAGTCAGGAGTTTAAGACCAGTCTGGCCAACGTGGTGAAACCCCATCACTACTAAAAATACAAAAGGTAGTCGGGCATGGGGTGTGTCCCAGCTACTCGGGAGGCTGAGGCAGGAGAGTCGCTGGAACCTGAAAGATGGAGGTTGCAGTGAGCTGAGATCATGCCACTGCACTCCAGCCTGGGCAAAAAGAGTGAAAGTTTGTCTCAAAAGAGCAAGCAAGCAGGCAAGCAAGCAAGCACTTACTGATATTACAGATTGTCAGAGGCACACAAGGGACTCAGAGGGGGGACCACACTCATCCTTTCACACACAGAGAGGGGAGTAGTCTACCTACTCTAGACCATACAGTGACCGGCTGTCAGCAGCTGCATAGCCCCAGCCTCTCGATTATGGCCCAGGGTTTCTGACCTGCCCTGGAGGGGCCCTTGGGCCTCCGCTTACCACCTCCCTTCCCTTCCTCACTTTAGGTCTTCTCTGTGGCCCTGTTTATGGCCAGAGGCTGGGGATCTTATGAGTTTGAGGCAGCCTGAGCCTCTGTCTGTGCTTTCACCCAGAGCCAGAACACCAGGCCCCATGCACATCAGCTGTGATTCTCCACTGGTTCAAAACCACCTAAGGGCTGGCTGGCTGTGCGTGTGGAAGAGGGGGTGCTGTTCTTCCTCCAGGTTGACAACATGATAGATTAAAAAACACATGGGAGGCTTGTTGCAGTGGCTCAGCCCTGTCATTTCAGCACTTTGAGAGCCTGAGGCCAGTGGATCACCTGAGGTAGGAGTTCAAAACCAGTCTGGCCAACATGGTGAAACCCCATCTCCTAAACATACAAAAATTAGCTGGGCGTGGTGGCATTTGCCTGTAATCCCAGCTACTCAGGAGGCTGAGGTGGGAGAATCACTTGAATCCATGAAGCAGAGGTTGCAGTAAGCCGAGATCTCACCACTGCACTGCAGCCTGTGTGACAGAGTGAGACTTCATCTAAAAAAAAAAAAAAAGAAAAAAAAAAGTGCATGGGCTCTGGAGGCAGAGAGACGGAGTTGAATCCCAGCTTTTACTTCTCAGCTGTGTGCCCTTGGACAAGTTCACTTCTCTGAGCTTCAATTTTCTCATCTGTGAAATGGGAACAACATTTGGCTTGCCCGGGGTCTTAGGATGACTGGGGCGTGTCTGGCACGTAGTGGGTGCTCAAAGTGTGTGCTTTCCCTTGGCCATCTAAAAGTCCTCAGGGCTGCCCTCCTGCCTTTCTCCCACAACTCCTGTGACTGCCTCTTAAATGGGTACTCAGGGTGATAAGGAGGCACAGGTAAGGGAGCCAGGCTGGATCCACAGCCATCCACGCCCATTGTTAGGAAAACAAGCTTTTAATGCCTGGTCATGCTGCTGGTGGCTAAGAGTGTAAAATGGGACCCAGAGCCAGCCTCTCCCTTCCTCTAAGGCACATCAAGGCAATAGTGTTTAAAAGGAAAGGAGGCAGTGGCAGGGAGGCTCCAGAGACTGAGCTGTTCCTTTGGCAAGAAGGAAGGCATTGGGGCTCACTGCTGAGGGCCATCTGGCAGGTGTTCCATTCTACCTTCTTCATGAGACCCACAGCCTCTTCATCAGTGGTGTCTTCAGGTTCACCATCCCCAAGCTGCTTAGGTGAGTCCAGACTTCAGGAGCTCTGCTAAGGCTGGTGGTCTCTTAATGGCACCAGGGTCAGGGGGCTTCAGCTGTCATGTCTCTGCCTATAGATCTGGTGCTCAGGATGCTGGAGGGTGGGTGAGAAGGATACTGAAAAAGTGAAATGATTAATGAGAAAGTGACTCTCCCCCACAAGGGCAAATAAGCAAGCTCTTACCTGACTGTATAAATTAGCTTTTGTTGTAAAATGCCCCAAAAGTGAATGGCTTAAAATTATTAGCATTCATTTTTTAGTTCATGGTAATATGGGTCAGTAACGTGGACTGGGATCAGCTGGGTGGTTTTTCTTTTCTTGGCTGGGTTTTCTCATGTGCCTGCAGCTGTGTGTCCGAAGATGGGATGGCTTTCTGTTCCACGTGGGTCCCTATCCTCCAAAAAGCTAGCTCAGATTTGTTCACGTGGCTGCTTGGGAGGGTTCTAAGCAAAAGGCCAAAAGCCACATTTTCTCTTGAGGCTCACAGCTGGCATAGCTTTACCTCCACTCTACTCTGTTGGCCAAAGATGGTTTTGTGGCCAGTCCAGATTGAAGTGGTGTCTGCTCAGCTGCCGTAACAGAGCATTACAGGCTGAGTAGTTTCAATGACAGAAATGTATTTTCCTCATGCTTCTGGTGGCTGTAAGTTCCAGATCATGTAACTGCAAGTTGGTTCCATCTGAGGCCTCTGCCTTTGGCGTGCATTTGGCCACCTCCTCCCTGTGTCCTCATATGGTCTTTCCTCTGTGTCCACCCTGGTGTCTCCCTGTGTGCCTACATTTTCTCCTCTTATCAGGACTCCAGACTGGATGCAGGCCCAGCCTAATGACCTCATTTTAACTTTATTGTCTCTTTAAAGGACCTATTTCCAGATACAGTCACATTCAGAGGTACCAGGGGTTGGGGCTTCAACATACAAATTTTGTGAGGACACAATTTAGCCCATAACAAGGGGGAAGAGAAAAACCATCTCTCGATCTTGAGGAGCTGCAGTAAGATTGCAAAGAAGCATGGACAGTGGGGGAAATAACGGAGATCATGACTGTGAAAAAGTCAACCACGCCGACTGATCCTCCACACCTGGCCTGGTTTGGGCAAAGGCAATACACCTGCGCACCTCCTCTCGCCAGCTGTACCTTCTCCCTCCTTCCCCTACAAGCCTTTTCCTGGAGTTTATTGGTGATTGCAAGTCTCCGGCCTGTAAGGGCTACCTCCTTGAGGTGCTGATGTTCCGCTCGGCCTGCCTGCAAATACTGTTTAAGAGCAGAACATGCACCGGCTCAAGGTGCTGCAGATAAGGCTGCAGTTGGCCATCACTGGTCTGGTGTACAGAAAGGTGAGCCCCTGGGGACAAGTGCAGGTCTTCCCAGCCGGGAAAAGCAACATAACTGAACTGGTTGGTAGTAATGCTATCAGCAGCTGAGAAGGCTTTCAGTCCTTACTTATTAGAGTCACTCACGATGTATTCTTACTTCCTTTGTTATTTCTCTTTATTTGTATGTATTTATTTTTTCGAGACAGGGTCTCCACCCACCGTGACCTCTTAGAGTGCTGGGATTACAGGTGTAAGCCGTCTCACCTCGCTCTTGTAAAGTGTTTTAATCATCCTTTTTCACTGTTTTTCAGCTGGGGTTATGATCTCAGCCCTGCCTCTCTCTGCTCCTGCTAAGGGACTCCCCATAGGCAGCCCAGTCCCCGCCTCTGTCTAGGAGACAGCATACCAGGAAGTGAAGTTGGGTTGATCCTGCCTAGTGCTGATTTGTTTTAGGTAAATATCCTGTGGGATCAGGAGAGGAAATCCCAAGTGCACGTGTGGAACACCATGGGCATCCCCCAACTCAGGACTGTGGGAGAGAGAGGGTGTTGGAGGAGAGGTAAACCTGGAAGCCACTTAGCCCCACTCTATCCCCTTCCCTGACTTTATTTTTTTTTTTTTGAGATGGAGCCTTGTTCTGTCACCCAGGCCTGGAGTGCAGTGATGCAATCTTGGCTCACTCCAACCTCCACCTCCCAGGTTCAAGAGATTTTCCTGCTTCATTTGCCTGAGTAGCTGGGACTACAGGTGAGTGCTACCACACCTGGCTATTTTTGCATTTTTAATAGAGCTGGGCTCTCACCATGTTGGCCAGGCTGGTCTCCAACTCCTGACCCTAGGTGATCCACCCACCTTGGCCTCCCAAAGTGCTGGGATTCCAGGCATGAGCCACCGTGCTCAGCCAAGCCCTGCTCTGTTCTAATCTCACCACCGATGAAAGGTTTCTGGGAGCTCACAGAAACAATTGCCCCAGTATGACGGCTCCCACTCCCTTGCTCCCGGAGTTCTAGGGATGCACAGTGAGGAGTGATTGTTTTCCTCGCTCATCTAGATGTGATGAGCCTGCTCAAACAAATTTGCTGTTGCTGACTTGCAGCTTGTCAGGCCCCTGCCCTGTGGAAATTGCCCCCACTAAATCCTTATGCCTCAGTTTACTCATCGAACTCAGACCTCCAGCCCTGCCCCAGGCTGGGTAAGGCTTCTCCGTGTCATGTCATGTGGGAATCTCCTGCGTGATACTTTATTTATTCATTGATTTATTGAGATGGGATCTTACTCTATCACCCAGGATGGAGTACAGTGGTACAATCTCAGCTCACTGTAACCTCTGCCTCCAGGGTCCAAGTGATTCTCCTACCTCAGCCTACTGAGTAGCTAGGATTATAGGCACATGCCACCATGGCCTGCTAATTTTTGTATTTTTAGTAGACGGGGTTTCTCCATGTTGGTCAGGTGGGTCTTAAGCTCTTGACCTTGTGATCTGCCTGCCTCAGCTTCCCAAAGTGCTGGGATTAAAAGCTCACACTGTGCCTGACCCGTGTGACAGTTCAATGACGTGAGGTGTGTAGGTGATGGCTGCCTGATCATCTTCCCACCATGGGGCAGGGCTAGGGGCTGCGTTGTCTAGAAATTCCTCAGCTCTTTATGCTGGTAAGGGAAGAAGGAAGAGGGGGCCCTCAGGGGACATGCGGTGAGGTTTGGTGGGGACATAGCTAACCAGATTGTACTTGGTGTTCCCATGTAACTTGTAACCGCTCTCATAGAAGATGACCTAGAACCCCAGGGAGTGGGGGTTGCTCTGTATCACCTAGGGGTGGGGGAAAGAGAAGCTGAGGCTGTGCAGAGCCAGCAGGCAGGACACGGCAACCAGGGCCAGGTGCGGTGGCTAATGCCTGTAATTCCAGCAGTTTGGGAGGCTGAGGCAGATGGACCATTTGGGGTTAGGAGTTTGAGACCAGCTGGCCAACATGGTGAAACCCTGTTTTTACTAAAAATACAAAATTAGCCAGGCCTGCTAGTGCATGCCTGTAATCCCGGCTATTCAGGAGGGTGTTGCAGGAGAATCTCTTGAATATGGGACGCTGAGGTTGCGATGAGCCGAGATGATGCCATTGCACTCCAGCCTGGGCAACAAGAGTAAAACTCCATCTCAAAAAAAGAAAAAAGAAAATGAACTTGCTCTGCCAATGTGGCTGCAGGTGCAACCCCTGATATGTGCCCCCTGCCCCACTCCTGCTGCACCAACATCACCCAAGACCTCCAGCTGTGGATTCGAAGTCCTGCAGTGCACACGGCATGGATTTGCAGAGCTGTGAGCCTGGGATTTGCAGACCTGTGAGCCTTTGTGTCTCCTGTGTCCTGCAGCAGGAGACAAAAAGGAGGGAGCCCTGGGTTTGAGCCACAGGCAGCCTGTGGTGTTCCCCTGCAGGCCCTGGTCCCCTTGTGTTTTGTGACACTCCCCCATATGCTCACACAAGCCACCCCCATTTTCAGCATGATTACAGATGCTCCTTGACTCATGATGGGGTCTTGTCCCCATAAATCTATCATAAATTGGTAATAGCAGCCAAGTGCAATAGCTCA
>NW_016108208.1:8470-9916 GCF_001604975.1 Cebus imitator | reverse complement strand
CCAACTTTAAAAAAAAAAAAAAGGCTCTGAGACAGGGAGACAGCGATCAGGCTCGGCTGGTCCCACCCCCACAAAAGAACAGCAATCAGAAACTCTATGGATTGAGAGTTTCACAGCAAGTGCAGCTGAACCTGGGATGGCCCAGCTCTGTGGGGGAGGGGCATCTGCCATTACTGAGGCAGCCTGCCACTACGGAGGTAGTCGGCCAATGCTGAGGCAGCCCGCCATTGCCAAGGCAATCCGCCATTACAGAGAGACTCTGCCTTAAAAGAGTTAGGCCACCATTGCCAAGGCAGTCCTAACTACGCCCTTATGAACAGGACTGCAGGGAAGTTCACTCAGCAGCTGGGCGGAGCCCACAGCAGCTCAGCAAAGCCTCTACAGGCAGTCAGTGACTGGGCTGCTTCCTTGCTGGGCAGGGCAGCTCTGAAGGAAAAAGAAAAGAAGGCAGCAGTATAACAGAAACTCATAAATAAAGCCCTAAATCCCTGGGACAGAGCACCTGGGAACAAAAAGCAGCTTATGAGTTCTGCTGCAGCAGACCTAAACATACCTGCCCAGCAGCTCTGAATGAACAACGGAGCTCACAGCTCAGCATTTGAGCTCCTATAAAGAAGAGACCATCTCCTCAAGCAGCTTCCTGACCCCTGCATATCGAAAGAGGCTCCTCATAAAGGAGAGATCAGACTGACACCTGGTGGGTATCCTTCTGGGACAAAGATAGCAGAAGAAGAAAGCTGGTAACAACCCTTACTGTTCTGCACCTGCTGCAGGTGATCCCCAGCAAGCAAGGCCTGGAGTGGACCTCAGCAGACCTACAGCAGAGGGGCCAGACTGTCAGAAGGAAAACCAAGAAACAGAAATAACCTCATCATCAAAAAACAGAACATCCACCCAGAGACCCAATCTGAAAGCCAGCAACTACAAAGATGACAGGTGGATAAATCCATAAAGATGGGAAGAAACCAGCGCAAAAAGGATGAAAACACCCGAAACCAGAACACCTCTCCTCCTAAAAGGGATCACAGCTCCTCACCAACAAGGGAACAAAGTTGGATGGAGAAGGAGTGTGATGAAATGACAGAATCAGACTTCAGAAGGTGGGTAGTAAGAAACTTTTGTGAACTAAAAGAACATGTTCTAACCCAATGCAAAGAACCTTGAAGAAAGATTTGACGAAATGCTAACGAGAATGAACAAAATAGAAAGGAATATAGGGGAATTGATGGAGGTGAAAAACACAACACGAGAACTTCACGAATCATGCACAAGTATCAACAGCCGAATTGACCAATCAGCAGAAAGGATATCAGAGGTCGAAGATCAACTCAATGAAACAAAACGGGAAGGCAAGAATGGAGAAAAAAGTGTAAAAAGGAACGAACAAAGTCTCCAAGAAATGTGGGACTATGTGAAAAGACCTAATCTACGTTTGATAGGCGTACC
>NW_016108208.1:6785-8048 GCF_001604975.1 Cebus imitator | reverse complement strand
AAAACTAACCCAGAACCGCACAGCTTCATGGAAACTGAACAACTTGCTCTTGAATGTTGACTGGACAAACAATGAAATGAAGGCAGAAATAAAGATGCTCTTTGAAAACAATGAGAATGAAGACACAATATACCAGAATCTCTGGGACACATTTAAAGCAGTCTCTAGAGGAAAATATATAGCAATAAGTGCCCACATGAGAAGCAAGGAGAGATCAAAAATTGACACCCTATCGTCAAAATCAAAAGAGCTAGAGGAGCAAGATCCAAAAAACTCAAAGTCTAGCAGAAGACAAGAAATAGCTAAGATCAGAGCAGAACTGAAGGAGATAGAGACATAAAAAAGCCATCAAAATATCAATAAATCCAGAGCTGGTTTTTTGAAAAGATCAAGAAAATAGACCACTAGCCAGATTAATAAAAAAGAAAAGAGAGAATAACCAAATTGATGCCATAAAAAATAATAAAGGGGATATCACCACAGATTCCACAGAAATTCGAACCATCATCAGAGATTATTACAAAGAACTCTATGCACATAAACTAGTAAACCTGGAAGAAATGGATAAATTCCTGGACACTTGCCTCCTCCCAAGCCTAAACCAGGAAGAAGCTGAAGCCCTGAACAGACCTATAACAAGGTCTGAAGTTGAGGCAGCAATTAAGAGCTTACCACCCAAAAAAAGTCCAGGGCCAGACGGGTTCACAGCCGAATTCTACCAGACATACAAAGAGGAGCTGGTACCATTCATTGTGAAACTATTCCAAACAATACAAAAAGAGGGAATTCTTCCCAAATCATTTTATGAGACCAACATCATCCAGATTCCAAAACCCTGCAGAGACTCAACAAGAAAAGAAAACTTCAGGCCAATATCCATGATGAAAATAGATGCAAATATCTTCAATAAATTGCTGACAAGCGGATTGCAACAGCACATCAAAAAGCTTATCCACCATGATCAAGTAGGCTTCATCCCGGGGATGCAAGGCTGGTTCAACATACGCAAGTCTATAAACGTAATTCACCGCATAAACAGAACCAAAAACAAAAACCACATGATTATCTCAATTGATGTAGAGAAGGCCTTTGACAAAATTCAACAGCCCTTTATGCTAAAAACTCTCAGTAAGCTAGGTATTGATGGAACGTATCTCAAAATAATAAAAGCTATTTATGACAAACCAACAGCCAATATCATACTGAATGGGCAAAAACTGGAAGCATTCCCCTTGAAATCTGGCACTAGACAAGGATGCCCTC